>NC_069499.1:31682374-31684874 GCF_027579735.1 Bombina bombina | reverse complement strand
GGTTTCACTGAGGTGTCCTCGACACCCTGCTGACAGCCTGGGGCATGTGACTGTAATCTTATGCACAGCAATACAAAGGGCTCCTGCTGACCAGCCTCTGACCCTTAATACCAGCACATTTCAGCACCTTCATAATGTGAGAATTCCGATTATTACCGGTGTCCAGGGTGTTTAACCTTTTAGCTGCCACACAGGATATAAATGTTTGGCAGCTAAGGGATTAAAGGTACATAGTATCTGGTGTAAACAGCCTGTGCAATTCAAAAGCAAATGACCTGTTATCATGTTGACCTCTTCTCTTCTTCACCTTTGTTGAAATTTAGCTTTTTTCCATTAGAGCGTACTGAGGTAGACACAGGAGCGTGCACGTGTCTTAAAGCACTGTTTGTCATTTCAAAAAGTGTGATACATAAAATTGTCAAGAAATGTGCACTCCTGATATTGTACTTTCTATCTAAATTATAAAAGTTTAAAGGGACATAAAAGAGAAATTAGAAAATGTAATGTCCTAACGCCGTCTTAAGTACAGCATTGCACTATTAGTGCACTCACACTCCAAATCCATCCTGCTGACTTCAGGGTTCCTCCTGTGGCGCACTGTAGTTATCCTGTGTTTCAAATACAAGTGTCTCCTCTCATATAACAATAATGTATTCCTGCACTCGCTTGTGAGTATAATAATAATGTATTTCTGCACTCGCTTGTGAGTACCACAATAATGTATTCCTGCACTCGCTTGTGAGTACAACAATAATGTATTCCTGCACTCGCTTGTGAGTATAATAATAATGTATTCCTGCACTCGCTTGTGAGTATAATAATAATGTATTCCTGCACTCGCTTGTGAGTACAACAATAATGTATTCCTGCACTCGCTTGTGAGTATAATAATAATGTATTTCTGCACTCGCTTGTGAGTACCACAATAATGTATTCCTGCACTCACTTGTGAGTATAATAATAATGTATTTCTGCACTCGCTTGTGAGTACAACAATAATGTATTCCTGCACTCGCTTGTGAGTACAACAATAATGTATTCCTGCACTCGCTTGTGAGTACAACAATAATGTATTCCTGCACTCGCTTGTGAGTATAATAATAATGTATTTCTGCACTCGCTTGTGAGTACCACAATAATGTATTCCTGCACTCGCTTGTGAGTACCACAATAATGTATTCCTGCACTCGCTTGTGAGTACCACAATAATGTATTTCTGCACTCGCTTGTGAGTACCACAATAATGTATTCCTGCACTCGCTTGTGAGTACAACAATAATGTATTCCTGCACTCGCTTGTGAGTATAATAATAATGTATTTCTGCACTCGCTTGTGAGTACCACAATAATGTATTCCTGCACTCGCTTGTGAGTACCACAATAATGTATTTCTGCACTCGCTTGTGAGTACCACAATAATGTATTTCTGCACTCGCTTGTGAGTACCACAATAATGTATTCCTGCACTCGCTTGTGAGTACAACAATAATGTATTTCTGCACTCGCTTGTGAGTACAACAATAATGTATTCCTGCACTCGCTTGTGAGTACAACAATAATGTATTCCTGCACTCGCTTGTGAGTACAACAATAATGTATTCCTGCACTCGCTTGTGAGTACAACAATAATGTATTCCTGCACTCGCTTGTGAGCATAACACTAATGTATTCCTGCACTCACTTGTGAGCATAACACTAATGTATTCCTGCACTCACTTGTGAGCATAACACTAATGTATTCCTGCACTCACTTGTGAGCATAACACTAATGTATTCCTGCACTCGCTTGTGAGCATAACACTAATGTATTCCTGCACTCACTTGTGAGCATAACACTAATGTATTCCTGCACTCGCTTGTGAGCATAACACTAATGTATTCCTGCACTCGCTTGTGAGCATAACACTAATGTATTCCTGCACTCGCTTGTGAGCATAACACTAATGTATTCCTGCACTCGCTTGTGAGCATAACACTAATGTATTCCTGCACTCGCTTGTGAGCATAACACTAATGTATTCCTGCACTCGCTTGTGAGCATAACACTAATGTATTCCTGCACTCGCTTGTGAGCATAACACTAATGTATTCCTGCACTCGCTTGTGAGCATAACACTAATGTATTCCTGCACTCGCTTGTGAGCATAACACTAATGTATTCCTGCACTCACTTGTGAGCATAACACTAATGTATTCCTGCACTCACTTGTGAGCATAACACTAATGTATTCCTGCACTCGCTTGTGAGCATAACACTAATGTATTCCTGCACTCGCTTGTGAGCATAACACTAATGTATTCCTGCACTCGCTTGTGAGCATAACACTAATGTATTCCTGCACTCGCTTGTGAGCATAACACTAATGTATTCCTGCACTCGCTTGTGAGCATAACACTAATGTATTCCTGCACTCGCTTGTGAGCATAACACTAATGTATTCCTGCACTCACTTGTGAGCATAACACTAATGTATTCCTGCACTCACTTGTGAGCATAACA
>NC_069499.1:31474874-31674874 GCF_027579735.1 Bombina bombina | reverse complement strand
AGCTAATAGAAGTAAATTGAAAAGTTGTTTAAAATGACATGCTCTGCCTGAATTATTAAAAAAAAACATTGTGGGATTTATGGCACTTTAGGTTTTGCAAAACAAGAAATCTATCCCCTTCGTTAAATTCAAATTGAAAGTTCATCTTAAGGGAGATATACTTTTTTGTTTGTTTTTTAAAGGGATATATGATCAAAATGTTGCCTAATCTCAAGTTCATAGACAGGGCCGTCTGTAATATTGACTGGACCCTGGGCAAACATTTTCTTGGCCCCCCACCCCCATGCAATTTCGCTCTCCACCACAACATCCCAAAAAAAACAACTAAATCTGGGCTAATCATTTTTAAAAAACAAAATGAAATAAATTGCAATATGTGAAACTGGACCTAAGCAGTACTAATAAGTAAATAAATATATAAATTCCTCCACTGTGGATTCATTTAATATTCTTTTGAATGTGATTCTGGTGTGAGGTTAGCTGGTTAAAGAGATTTAGGGCAGCCAACAGGAGCAAAGCAAGGTAAAGACTGAGGAGGAAGCATGGGGGTGCAGACAAATATAAGTTTACTGACTGGAACAGCAGAACTACTATGGGAAGCTGTAAAATCTGAGACAGAGAGAAAACAAAAACTATAAAAAATAAACCTTGCATTAATGTGTGAAGTATCAGCATAACACTATACATCAGCCACAGCAGCACATGTCACTTATTTGCTAGGAACAAGTTCTCTCTCACCCTGCACTAGACAATGCTGCATGGAGGAGGTGCGTGTGTGCACTCACTTATTCTTCCCACTGACACCTTTCTACAAAGCACTGTTCCCTTAACAAACTTCAGTTAGTTGATCTTAGGGCCACAGCAGAAAGAGCAGGGCTAAGGGAACCAGCAGACTGAATGCTGTCTGCCCAAGGCTTCATGGATACAGTTTAAGACGAGTCACACAGCCTCAAGAATGAAGAGAGTAGTGTGTGCAGCTGCACAGATGCCCAAATCCTCACATGACTGCCGCTCCAGCTTTCTGCTGCATGCGCCTACAGTCAGCCCTACCCAGAAACAATCCCCACCACCAGAGCAGTAACCTGTGGTAACCCCAGCAGGACTTTTTCGGATGCAGTGGGATTGGCTGGATGCCGAGTTAGGGCTTAGCATCCAGTGCTGCACAGTGCACATCTAAAACAGCACATGGCACTTGCTTGGCATGTCACTTGACACTGGCACGATCTGGCACAGTTTCTCACAAATTAATATAAGCAGAGAACTTTTGACTGTGACAGTATTAGGACTGACTCTGTGTGTCCCCCCATGTCACATGACATAAGCATTCTAGCATGAACCAAAAAAAATGTTTTTTAGGACTCTTGGGCCCCTCAACAAAGACTGAGCCCTGTTTCTAGATGTACATACTATAGGGACACTCAAGTCAGATTTAAACTTTCATTATTCAGATAGAGCAGCAATTTTAAAGTGAAGGTAAACTTACCCTAATGTCGACAGAGTATAGCATTTTGCTTGTAAAATAGATATGACTTTCATTCATCAATTCTAATATTTTTGTGTAGATATAAAGTTATCGCCATATAAAGCTATGCATAAATGAGTCGCAAATTCAACCCGTTTTTTTGGGGTTTTTTACCTGTCGATCACGTTTTTCTGAAACCCAATTGAAATTCTGGCCGTTAGGCGGCCGTCACTCCACGTCATCCGCCCCTTCTTTCAGCTGCGCATGCGCTATAAAATGTTTTCGCCTCAATGAAATCCATGCGTATTTGTACGAGCTATCTATTAAATATGGAACGGGGATTATCGCATGTGCATTGAAAAGCGGCAGTGGCGATTTACGCATGCGCATTGTAATCCAATATCGCGAGAACGCATCTGAGAGCGGGTGGGTCCACTGAAGACGTAACGCAATACACAATAAGGAAGTAGGGCTTGGGAGGAGTCGGATCAAAACAGTGGTGAATTATAACTATAATTTTTAATAAAACTATGGCAGAAAATGAAAAAATAACTAAGCGACTACATGAAGGGGATAATGATAAATGGTAGGTTGTCTTTAAGAAAGGCTAACTTTACCTTCACTTTAAACAATTTTCCAATTTACTTCCATTTACAAAATGTGCACAGTCTTTTTATATTTAAACCATTTGAGTCACCAGCTCCTACTGAGCATGTGCAAGAATTTACAGAATAAACGTGTATGCATTTGTGATTGGCTGATGGCTGTCACATGGTACGTGTATGCATTTGTGATTGGCTGATGGCCGTCACATGGTACAGGGGGAGTGGAAATAGACATAACTTTTAAATTTGTCAGGCGGGCTAGGAATGCCTGATTTACAGGCATATAGGACCACTATATTTCTACAGAGAATTCTGGACTTATACACCAATTCATATAATAAGCTATGGGTAACTATAGAACTAGATAGTCTTCATTCCCACAGTATTAGTGAGTTATGCTGGTCATTTATCAATACTAGGACCACTATGGTCACCACGAATCCACTTCTACTTGAAACTTTTAAAATATGGCAAGAAGCCTTAATACATTACCCTCACATTTGCTCTAAGCCATCTCCTCTTACCTCATTAACGACCAATGGAGAGTTTAGTTAAGATCTAACTACAACACGAACTTCGAATAACGAGAAACAGACGGATATACCTATACATTCTCTCATAGATAATGAACTTGTGATAAAACGAGAGACCTTAGTGTCTCAGGGATTTAGCTGCTTCACAAATTGGTACACCTATTACATAACTCATCATTTTCTTACCCAACACCCTCACTCTCGGAACATGATTAGATCCCTTACTAATTTTGAGCTTTTGTTTACTCAAAACCCAACTCCGAGACACACTATCAAAAAGATATATAGACTACTGACTCACACACAACCTGGACAGGTACTGGGATACATGGAGGCGTGGGAAAGAGATCTAGGCAAGATAATCCTTCCCCAGACTTGCTCACAGATATTTCTATGCACCATGAAGACTTCAAGCTCTTCAAGTATAGTTGAATTAAATCTCAAAATACTACATAGATGGTATTATACACCCCGCAGACTTTACAAACTCTTCCATAAATCTAGTAATAAATGCTGGAGATGTGGGCATGTGGGTAGCGATATGGCACATATGTGGTGGTGGTGCTCGACACTACAGACATTCTGGAGACAGATTATTGCAGAAATTGAGTGAATTTTAGACTTTCAATTCCCGTTAGATCCCCTAATATGGCTATTGAATAAACCACCCCCCATAAAATACAAACCATTTCTAAAATTATTCACCATAATGACGAATAGTGTTAAACTCCTCATAGCTAAAAATTGGAAAAGTAAAGACATCCCTCATAAACACATGTGGAAATTAAAAACGTCGGAATTAATATCGTTGGAAGAAAACCACTACTTACAACATAATACCATGCACATATTTGTAGAAATAACCTTACTATGGGAACACTATATTTCCACGACAAAGTAAAGATAGGAATTGAGCCCTTTAGGTATAAATATTTGGTTGACAGGGAATAGCAAGATACCATCACTCCAACAGATAAACAAACAAAACAAGTGTTTACCAATAATCCGCATCTACCGATTGTATGTTTATTCACTATTATTAAGGTTGTTGTTATTATTATAGAATATTTATTCTTTATAAATCATCTGGTTAGCCCACCACATATACTGGATCATCTTACGGACATATATAATTCGACATGTGGTGTACGTAATTGTTTTATGTTTTATGTTTTAAAAAAAAAATTAAAAAATGAATCAGCCTTTGTATATTGTAGAGGAGCTGCGTCTTTATAGAAATAAAGCTGATTTTCAAAAAAAAAATAAAAAAAAATAACTTTTAAATTTGTCAGAAACAAATCTATTCATTTCAAGTTCAGACTAAGTGCTATTAAATTGTCTTTTTATAATGCATTTGTTGATTATGCAAATCTACTGTGTTTACTGGTCCTTTAACCCTTTCATGACAGGGTCATAATGTTCTGATGTAAACAAATTGAAATCCCGCGATTGTGCACGCAATCGCGAGATTTCAATTATAGGATCAGGTCAGGGTTTTTTCCCTGCTTTGTTTGCCATGTGCTGCTGGCAGATATTTTACTCACCTCTCTTGCTGACACTGGTGCATAGTGTGTGATGCTGCTCATTTCCTGCACGCCCTTTTATGGTCAGACTGCTGTTCATCATCCGTGTGACACAGGTAGCAGTCTCAGAATTGTGATGTCATCACTTATTATTTAATGGGCCTCTGTTCAGTATGCTTTGCCCTTGCGTTGTCTCAGACCTGTTTGTGAGATTTCCTGTGTATTACCTGATTGTCTGACGTCCCTCTTGGTTCCTGATCCCTGGCTTCTTCCTGGCTCTGCTGTTCTCCTTGTTCCTGATTCTGGCTCGTCTGACTACTTGCTTTGGCTCCTGACTCTGCTCGTCTGATTACCAGCTCTAGTTTTGATTCCTGGCTTGTTATTTGACTTGTGGACTTTTTATAAATTTTTGCTATTAATAAAGGTGTGATTATTTTTGCACTTCTCATCTCAGTCTGATTCCTGGCACCCTGACATTATGCAAAGGCCATGAATCCTGATGGTGCTAATAATCCACCTTTACCTGCCATTTCCAGGATGAATGAACAGGATCACCGCTTGGATCAATTTGCACTAGCCCTGCAAACCCTGCTGACTCGCACTGCACATTTGGACCAAAGTGTTCCGCAAGTTATGGCTGCTCCTGTTATTGCTGCTGCACCTAGTCCTACCAGGAGCATGTCCGGTTCTGCACCTCTACCTCAGCAATATGGAGGTGATCCTATTCAGTGCAGAGGGTTTTTGAACCTGGTGGACATTTACTTTGAGATGTTACCTCAGACGTTTCCCTCTGACAGAACTAAATTGGGATTTCTCATCTCGTTACTCTCTGACACAGCTCTTGCCTGGGCTAATCCCTTGTGGGAGACTAATAAACCTGTGATTTCAAATTACCCTGAATTTATGGGCTCCTTTCGAAGGGTAGTTGATGTTCTGGCTCACTCCTCCTCTGCTGCTAAACGACTCATGTCCATTCAGCAAGGTACAAGATCTGTTGCTCAGTATGCTATTGAGTTCCGTACGCTTGCCGCAGAGGTAGGTTGAAACAATGAAGCCCTTGTTGCCGCCTTCTTTCATGGGCTCTCTGATGCAATTAAAGATGAAGTTGCTGCCAGAGATTTGGTGTCTTTTATCATCTGAGTCTGGCGTCAGACTCAGAGAGAGGCCCTCTTTCAAGGAGCGCTTGCGGAAGCCTCCTGTTCCGTTGTCTCCTACGTGTTCATTCCTCCTGGTCCCGAGTCACCAGGTACTGCTAAGCCGATTCAGTTGGGATTCACGCGTCTCTCCGCGGCTGAGAGGGCCTTTAGGAGGAGGGAGGGGCTCTGCCTCTATTGTGGGTTACTACACGGCCAGGAAAAAAATGCTCACACCTAAGGTCCTGTCGGGGGCAGACCTTGGGTGGTTTATCCTCTTCCCCGGAACCGCTAAAGGAGAAACCTTTGGTCTCGGTTGTCCTTTCCTAGATGGACACCTCCATAGTCACCCAGGCTCTTGTTGACTCCGGTGCTGTGGGCTATTTCATTAACAGTGCTTTTGCATCAAAGCACTCCATTCCAGTTTTGCCTCGGTCTGTAACGCTTGCTATTGAGGCCATTGATGGCAAGTCCCTTCAGCCCGCACTCGTTACTCACAAGACCGCTCTGTTATCCATGGCTGTTGGGGCTCTCCATTTTGAAACCCTCCAGGTCCAGGTGATAAATTGTCAGCATTTTCTAGTTGTTCTGGGTTATCCCTGGCTCCAAAAGTACAATCCCAGTCTTGACTGGCGCAGGTCTGAAATTTTTTTGTGGTCTCTGCAATGTATTTCCACTTGTCTTCGGATACCAGTTAGTCTTGTGCACTTCTTTGGTATCTAAATTGCCAGAGGAGTACCGAGAGTTCCTAGACATTTTTGACAAGGTGCGTTCCGGTACATTGCCGCCTCACCGGTCTTAAGATTGTGCCATAGACCGGCAACCCCAGAGCCATTCCTCCTTGGGGCCAGGTTTACCATCTCTCTCTGTTGCGGATAATTGTGCTATGGTGGAGTATGTTTCCGATTCTCTGTCGCGGGGGATAATCCGCAAATCCTGCTCTCCTGCAGGGGCTTGCTTCTTCTTTGTAAAGAAAAACGGTGGCGAGTTAAGACCATGCATCGATTATAGGGGTCTTAATCGTCTTACCATTAAGAATGCTTACCCTATTCCACTCATTACGGAACTTTTTGACCGCCTCAAGGGAGCTACGGTATTTTCTAAACTTGATTTGAGAGGAGCGTACAATCTCGTTAGTATCATGGAGGGCCACGAATGGAAAACAGCATTTAACACCAGGAACGGGCATTATGAGTATCTTGTAATGCCCTTTGGCCTATGTAATACTCCTGCTGTTTTCCAGGAATTTATTAATGATGTCCTACAAGATATGTTGCAACAGTGTGTTGTGCATTTAGACGACATCCTCATACACTCACCCACGCTTGAGTCTCATCTTTCTGATGTTACATGGGTTTTTCAGAGACTACATGAGAATGGCCTGATTTGTAAACTCGAGAAATGTGAGTTCCATCAGACTCAAGTAATCTTCCTAGGTTATGTTATCTCCGTTGCAGGGTTCTCCATGGATCCTGGCAAGTTGTCTGCAGTTCTGCAGTGGCCTCGCCCAGTTGGTCTTCGGTCTATTCAACGTTTTTTGGGGTTCGCCAATTGCTATAGAAAGTTTATTAAAAACTTTTCTTCCTTGGCAAACCTATCACAGACATGACCCGTAAAGAGAATGATCCATTCCATTGGTCACCTACTGCCATTAAGGACTTTGATAGTCTTAAGCCTTTGCTGCCGCTCCAGATCTGGCTCATCCTAACTCTGCCCTGACTTTCGTACTTGAGGTCGATGCGTCTGAGACTGGAGTGGTTGCCCTCTTCTCTCCTTGCATCCATGCGGTTTCTTCTCTAAGAAATTGTCTCCAGCGAAGTGCAATTATGAAATTGGCGACAGGGAATTACTGGCCATAATTTTGGCACTCAAGGAATGATGGCATCTTCTCGAGGGTACTAGCGTACCAGTGCTCATTCTTACTGACCACAAGAATTTAACTTATCTATCTGAAGCAAAACGTTTGTCGCCCCGACAGGCCAGATGGGCGCTGTTTTTGTCTCGGTTTAATTATGTGGTCTCCTACCTGCCTGGTAGTAAGAATGTTAAGGCTGATGCCCTCTCTCGACAATTTTCAACTCTGTCCAAGGAGGTGTCTGTACCTACTCCAGTTATACCTCCTGACCATGTTTTGGCTACCATACGTACTAATTTGACTTCTCCCTTGGGGGAGGAGATCCTGGCTGCATGAACCAATGCACCTACTGAGAAACCTAGTGGTAAGTGTTTTGTTCCTGAGAATCTTCAAACTAAACTTTTGCAAACTTACCACTATCCTAAAGCCGCAGGTTACCCAGGCAAGAACCAAATTATTTGGTCTGTCACTCGACAATTCTGATGGCCAGGTCTTCGTTCTGATGTTGCTGCGTATGTTGCCTCCTGCTCAGTTTGTGCACAGAATAAGACTCCTCAACGTCTTCCTGTGGGTCTTCTTCAACCTATTGCTAATGGTGAGCGTCCTTGGACACATCTTTCCATGGACTTCATTGTCGAGCTCCCTGTTTCCAATGGCAATACTGTTATCCTTATTGTGGTTGACTGTTTTTCTAAAATGTTACATTGCATTCCCTTGAAGAAGCTGCCTACCGCTCAGGAGCTTGCTTCAATTTTTGCCCGGGAGGTCTTCCGTTTACATGGGTTACCCAAGGAGATAGTGTCAGACCGATGTAGCCAGTTTGTCTCCAAATGTTGGCGTTCCTTTTGTGCTCAAATGGGGATCCAGCTTTCCTTCTCCTCTGCATATCGCCCTCAATACAATGGGGCTGTGGAACGGTCTAATCAAGCTCTGGAACAGTTCCTCAGTTGCTATGTCTCAGATCACCACAATAATTGGTCTGAACTGTTACCTTAGGCAGAGTTTGCTTGTAATAGTGCTATTAATTCTTCCTCCAAGTTATCTCCATTCATGGCGAATTTTGGGTTTCAACCGTCCTTGTTGCCCGATTCATTCATGTCTCAGGGTATTCTGGCTTTGGAGGAGCATCTCCAGCAGCTCCGTTCTACGTGGTGCAGATTCAGGATTGCCTTCATTGTTCTATGCAGCGCCAAAAATTCCAGGCTGATCATAGGCGTCTGCCCACGCCTTCCTACCAGGTTGGTGAGAGGGTTTGGCTGTCCTCCCGCAACTTGAACCTTTGTGTGCCTTCCAATAAACTGGCTCCCCGTTATGTTGGTCCTTTTTGAATACTCCTACGGGTCAATCCTGTGGCCTACGCTCTTGACCTTCCTTCTGCAATGCGCATCTCCAATGTTTCTCCTGTCTCTCTCTTGAAACCATTGGTTTGTAATCGGTTTACGACTGTGTTGCCTCGTGCCCATCCTATCTTTGTTGACAACCATGAAAAATATGAGGTCAGCAGCATTATTGACTCTCGTATGTCCAGGGGCCGCGTACAGTATTTGGTTCACTGAAGGGGCTACGGTCCGGAGGAGCGTTCATGGGTTCCCTCCTCTGATGTTCATGCTCCTGCCCTCCTCTGTGCCTTCCATGCCTGTTTCCCCAATAAGCCTTTTGTCCTCCCGCGGGGGAGGGGTCGTTGAGGGGAGGGTACTGTGAGGGATTTTTTCCCCTGCTTTGTTTGCCATGTGCTGCTGGCAGCTATTTTACTCACCCCTCTTGCTGACTCTGGGGCATAGTGTGTGATGCTGCTCATTTCCTGCACGCCCTTTTATGGTCAGACTGCTGTTCATCATCCGTGTGAGACAGGTAGCAGTCTCAGAATTGTGATGTCATCACTTATTATTTAAAGGGCCTCTGTTCAGTATGCTTTGCCCTTGCGTTGTCTCAGACCTGTTTGTGAGAGTTCCTGTGTATTACCTGATTGTCTGATATCCCTCCTGGTTCCTGATTCCTGGCTTGTTCCTGACTCTGCTGTTCTCCTTGTTCCTGATTCAGGCTCGTCTGACTATTCGCTTTGGCTCCTGACTCGGCTCGTCTTACTACCAGCTCTGGTTTTGACTCCTGGCTTGTTATTTGACTTGTGGACTTTTTATTATTTTTTGCTATTAATAAAGGTGTGATTATTTTTGCACTTCTCGTCTCAGTCTGATTCCTGGCACCCTGACAGTCAGAGGGGCATCTCTATGATGCTAGGCACGCCCTACAGACCGCGATCACATCTAGGAAGCACCGTTGGCTTCAGGACAGCCAAATGGCTATGATGTAATTCGTCTTAATGGCACTAAAACCCAGCACCGTTTGGACAGAATACAACGCCATAACGGCAGTTAAAGGTTATAAAAACAGGGTAGCTTATATGTATATTTAAATCATTGTTTTTATAAATGCACAGTGTACAGTATCCCACAAAAGTGAGCACACCCCTCACATTTTTGTTAATATTTTATTATATCTTTTCATGTAACAACACTGAAGAAATTACACTTTGCTACAATGTAAAGTAGTTAGTGTACGGCCTGTATAACAGTGTAAAAATGCTGTCACCTCAAAATAACTCAACACACAGCCATTAATGTCTAAACCGTTGGCAACAAAAGTGAGTACACTCCTTAGTGGAAATGTCCAAATTGGACCCAATTAGCCAGTTTCCCTCCCCGGTGTGATGTGACTTGTTAGTGTTACAAGGTCTCGGGTGTGAATGGGGAGCAGGTGTGTTAAATTTGGTGTTATCGCTCTCACACTGGTCACTGGAAGTTTAACATGGCACCTCATGGCAAAGAACTCTCTGAGGATCTGAAAAAAAAGAATTGTTAACCATACAACGGGTTCACAAAACAGGTTCCACTCAGAACAGGCCTTGCCATGGTCGACCAAAGAAGTTGAGTGCATGTGCTCAGCCTCATATCCAGAGGTTGTCTTTGGGAAATAGACGTATGAGTGCTGCCAGCTTTGCTGCAGTGGTTGAAGGGTCAGCCTGTCAGTGCTCAGACCATACGCTGCACACTGCATCAAATTGGTTTGCATGGCTGTCATCCCAGAAGGAAGCCTCTTCTAAAGATGATGCACAAGAAAGCCTGCAAACAGTTTACTTAAGAAAAGCAGACTAAGGACATGGGTTACTGGAACCATGTTCTGTGGTCCGATAAGACCAAGATAAACTTGTTTGGTTCAGATGGTGGCAAGCGTGTGTGGCGGCAACCAGATGAGGAGTACAAAGACAAGTGTGTCTTGCCTTCAGTCAAGAATGGGGGTGGGAGTGTCATGGTCTGGGCCTGCATGAGTGCTGCCGGGACTTGGGAGCTACAGTTCATTGAGGGAACCATGAATGTCAACATGTACTGTGACATACTGAAGCAGTGCATGATCCCCTCCCTTCAGAGACTGGGCCGCAGGGCAGTATTCCAACATAACCCCAAACACACCTCCAAGACGACCACTGCCTTGCTAAAGAAGCTGAGGGTAAAGGTGATGGATTGGCCAAGCATGTCTCCAGACCTAAACCCTATTGAGCATCTGTGGGGCATCCGCAAACGGAAGGTAGGGGAGTGCAAGGTCTCTAATATCCACCAGCTCCATGATGTCGTCATGGAGGAGTAGAAGAGGACTCCAGTGGCAACTTGTGAAGCTCTGGCGAACTTCATGCCCAAGAGGGTTAAAGGGACACTGAACCCACGTTTTTTCTTTTGTGATTCAGATAGAGCAGCAATTTTAAGCAACTTTGTAATTTACTCCTATTATCAATTTTTCTTCATTCTCTTGCTATCTTTATTTAAAAAGGCATCTAAGCTTTTTTTTTGTTTCACTTTTTTATTGGTGGATGAATTTATCCACCAATCAGCAAAAAAAAAAACAGGTTGTTCACAAGAAATGGGCCGGCATCTAAACATTCTTGCTTTTTAAATAAAGATACCAAGAGAATGAAGACAATTTGATTATAGGAGTAAATTAGAAAGTTGCTTAAAATTGCATGCTCTATCTGAATCACGAAAGAAGAAGAAAATTGGGTTCAGTGTCCCTTTAAGGCAGTGCTGGAAAATAACGGTGGCCACACAAAATATTGAAACTTTGGGCCCAAAATGGGCATTTCCACTTAGGGGTGCACTCACTTTTGTTGCCAACGGTTTAGACATTAATGGCTATTTGTTGAGTTATTTTGAGGGGACAGCAAATTTACACTGTTATTCAGGCTGTACACTCACAACTTTACATTGTAGCAAAGTGACATTTCTTCAGATATAATAAATATTTACACAAATATGAGGGGTCACTTTTGTGGGATGCTGTATATCAGTTGTGCAAACAAAATATTTTTAACTGCATTTAAACATTTTGTCAGCAAAATCGTTATTGATATGTAATTGTTATAACCTTAAATCATATGTTTATCTTATCTCCTCTGCTGTGGCCAGTTAGAGACAGATATTAATGAGCCCCTGCAATAATCATTGTGTAGCATGTTGTAGCTGTATGATTTGGGGCCCTGTAGGATGCACTAGAGCCTCTTTACATTTAACTGTATTATAGGAATGAATGATAATTAAAGGAGCAATAAATACAGTATAACTGAATAACTGACAAATACACAATAAAAATACAATCCAGTAGCACTTACTTTGAATTTTAAATGAGGAGTAGAATATTTTCTGGCCAATTTCAAAGTTAATCCAATTGTCCCTCCCCCTATATCATAAACTACATATACTATACACTTTTACACATGCTCAGTAGGAGCTGGAGCCTCAGAAAGTGTGCATATAAAATAATGTGCACATTGTGATAATGGAAGTATATTTCAAAGGTTTTGTTTTTTTAAACAGCACGCTTTATCTGAACCATGAAACTTTAGTTTTAGTGGCCCTTTAATAAAATATATACAAACAGACTTTTACTTTTTTCTAATTTCTACATTTTACTAAATTTATATGATAGCTGTAATTTCATGACATACAATGAGAATATCATGAAGTCTAGATGTATAAACAAGGAATATCCTGCATTGTGTGTCACTCAAAGCTTTTATAGTTGTGCTCATGATCAAATAATGATATTGTGAGCATTATGGTATTTTATTTTCTATCTGTGACTGCAACATATTTGGAAGTGTTTTCTAGGGACACTTTACATAGGTGCGGTCAAGTAAACACCCACCAACATCTCATGTAAGGAGGTGCACTAGTCACTAATTTTCTATAATATTGTTCTGCTGTTCTAATATGAAATGCAGTAGATATATACATCTCATGCAAAGCCCATGTCCAGGACAGATTGTTATATTGTAGGACAGACACATGGGACTCGAATGCCCCATGATAGTTGAGATTGTCCTAAGTTAACTGGGACAGTTGACAAGTATGTCTTAATTCTGTTCCTCACCCCAGCAACCAAGACTGTGATATCTCAGGATACTCTTAACAAGCTGCAGGAGGCTTATTGAGTTGCAACCTCATGTCTCTTCATGTGGACTGTAAGCGTTGTAGGGAACAAGGCTTGTGTAATCCCTCTGCGTTCCCCATCTTGTTTTATGCCATTTATAGTGCTGCCTAATCTGTAGGTACATTATACATAAACATACTAATCCAGATCACTGCAGTTTATCCCGTCACATATAGCACATACAGACTGTCACAGATACCAGGCTGCCAGGACAACCCCTTCCCCTATTTGTATTGGTTTTCCTCCAGTCCCCCTTTCTTTGTTACCGTGATAGAACTTTGTCTTGAAAGAGCAGTTCGCTACCCAGTTTTGCCCCTACCTGCCTTGGCGAGTCCCAGCCAGAGTCTTATGGAGCTATTCGCCGGCTGGGATCGCTGGAGATTCCCGCTGAACCTTAACCTAGGTCGCTCCAGAAGCCCTTTGCTCCAGAGCTCCGCTCTTCTGGGGACTTGTCATGCCTTTGATGGCCATCAAAGACATGGGTTGGAGTGATTACTAAGAGGGAGCTCACTTGGGAACCTGGGGTTTCTGACACCAAAACCAATGGTACCCTGGAATAGTCGCCGCTCACTCGGGATCACTCAAAACTATGACCTAGTGATTGAGGGATCTCTATGTGCCTATGGCTCCTACGGAGGAACCAGCCTGTCTGGAGGGGGCAGGTCTCTCTTGATCAGATAAGGATCTTATCAGATGGCAGTTGTTTATATAAGCTGTGTGTTTGTCTCAATAAAGCCTGATCGTGTTTCACCTTAATACTGGTTTTGTCTGGTTATTCGGGTGGGCTTCTTGCTATAATCACTTTCCAGCTATTCAGCTACAGGTTCCAGGGTGAAGAAGGTCCTTTTGGCGGAGATACCCAGTCGGGGTATCCAGAGTCCGTCACATCTGGTTGGCAGCGGTGGGATGTTTCCTTCTACCTGGAAAATTCAAACCACCACCAGGACCTCTTCAGATAGAGCAGTGATACGCCGGCTTAAAGAAGTACCCTTAAAGACTTGCTGGAAGCTCATAGACAAGTAGCTAGCAACAAATCGAAGGCAGCGATCATCACCGAGCCAGTGATCATGCCAGTGAGCCCTCAACAAAGGGGGACTGGTGGAAAACATCACAATCCAAATAGGGGAAGTGGTTGTCCTGGCAGCCTGGTATCCATGACACAGACTTTTTGCAAATAAGAAAGGGTGGTGGTTTCAGGGCAGCCCTTTGCCTTTTATGGCAGAATTTCATATTAACACAGTTGTGTTAACATTAAGTATGAAACACATGAACCCATAATAACACTGATGTTGTAGTTCACACGGCACCACCATGTAAACTAGAGGGGGAGACAGCCTGGGGAGCACACACGCTGGGTGCACCGCTATTGTTTTATCAATTGGCTACCATTTTCTGTCCCCCACCCCCGGGTCTTGCAAAACAGCAATTGCACAACAAACTAGCTCACTCTCTGTTTTACCTCAACCCATGATAGTTAACAAAAGGGCCTTGTGTTTCTTTTCCCTTAAAAGGAATGTGTGTTTTTTTTTCATTCTTTTCCTGGTTGGACAAGTGATTTGTGTACAATGTGCACCCTCCCTTACACAGCACACATAATAAATATTAATAACAGTCTGCACAATAAATAAGCTTTGTATCAGGTATAGGGATGTACAACACACAAGTGATGTCAGCTATGTGTCACAAACTACTTTACAGTGTATTTCCATTGTTTGTTTTGTCAACTTGTCTTGTAACTCAGAGAAGCTGGAGTGTATCCCACAGACTTCAGAAGATTGTACCTACCACATGCAACACAGTGATTGCTTGATCACTGCAGTAATTCAAGGGGCTTTTCAAGGGGTGTACTTCAGGACTGCAAATATTGCTTACAAAAAAGTATTTATTTATGTAATCGAGTGATTAGTTGCTCATATAGGTTTGATGTCCCTTTAAAATGATCCCTCTGTATACACAATGGGAACATTACTAGTAACATTTGTATATTCCTTTAATTTATAGGAAGTTTTTGGTTTGTTTTTATGAATGAGAGCACAGAAAGTTTTTTATGTCACTTTATACCCTAACTAATAACTGTGTTTCCCTACTCCCATAGGACAGACTATTCTTTGTCATGGAATTTGTTAATGGCGGAGACCTCATGTTCCACATCCAGAAGTCTCGGCGGTTTGAGGAAGCGCGTGCCTGCTTCTACAGCGCTGAGATTACGTCTGCACTCATGTTTCTTCACGATAACGGAGTCATTTACAGGTGAGCCCATAAGTCTGTGTACGTATGATGTTGTTATACAGGTCATAGGGCTCTGTTCTGCTCAGGTACTGGTGCTGTGTGACTGGGCTCTGTTCTGCTCAGGTACTGATGCTGTGTGACTGGGCTCTGTTCTGCTCAGGTACTGGTGCTGTGTGACTGGGCTCTGTCCTCCTCAGTTACTGGTGCTGTGTGACTGGGCTCTGTCCTCCTCAGTTACTGGTGCTGTGTGACTGGGCTCTGTTCTGCTCAGTTACTGGTGCTGTGTGACTGGGCTCTGTTCTGCTCAGTTACTGGTGCTGTGTGACTGGGCTCTGTTCTGCTCAGTTACTGGTGCTGTGTGACTGGGCTCTGTTCTGCTCAGTTACTGGTGCTGTGTGACTGGGCTCTGTTCTACTCAGTTACTGGTGCTGTGTGACTGGGCTCTGTCCTCCTCAGTTACTGGTGCTGTGTGACTGGGCTCTGTCCTCAGTTACTGGTGCTGTGTGACTGGGCTCTGTTCTGCTCAGGTACTGGTGCTGTGTGATTGGGCTCTGATCTGCTCAGTTACTGGTGCTGTGTGACTGGGCTCTGTCCTCCTCATTTACTGGTGCTGTGTGACTGGGCTCTGTTCTGCTCAGTTACTGGTGCTGTGTGACTGAACTCTGTTCTGCTCAGTTACTGGTGCTGTGTGACTGGGTTCTGTTCTGCTCAGTTACTGGTGCTGTGTGACTGGGCTCTGTTCTGCTCAGTTACTGGTGCTGTGTGACTGGGCTCTGATCTGTTCAGTTACTGGGGCTGTGTGACTGGGCTCTGTCCTCAGTTACTGGTGCTGTGTGACTGGGCTCTGTTCTGCTCAGTTACTGGGGCTGTGTGACTGGGCTCTGTTCTGCTCAGTTACTGGTGCTGTGTGACTGGGCTCTGTTCTGCTCAGTTACTGGTGCAGTGTGACTGGGCTCTGTCCTCCTCAGTTACTGGTGCTGTGTGACTGGGCTCGGTTCTGCTCAGTTACTGGTGCTGTGTGACTAGGCTCTGTCCTCCTCAGTTACTGGTGCTGTGTGACTGGGCTCTGTTCTGCTCAGTTACTGGTGCTGTGTGACTGGGCTCTGTTCTGCTCAGTTACTGGTGCTGTGTGACTGGGCTCTGTTCTGCTCAGTTACTGGTGCTGTGTGACTGGGCTCTGTTCTGCTCAGTTACTGGTGCTGTGTGACTGGGCTCTGTTCTGCTCAGTTACTGGTGCTGTGTGACTGGGCTCTGTTCTGCTCAGTTACTGGTGCTGTGTGACTGGGCTCTGTTCTGCTCAGTTACTGGTGCTGTGTGACTGGGCTCTGTTCTGCTCAGTTACTGGTGCTGTGTGACTGGGCTCTGTTCTGCTCAGTTACTGGTGCTGTGTGACTAGGCTCTGTCCTCCTCAGTTACTGGTGCTGTGTGACTGGGCTCTGTTCTCCTCAGTTACTGGTGCTGTGTGACTGGGCTCTGTTCTCCTCAGTTACTGGTGCTGTGTGACTGGGCTCTGTTCTGCTCAGGTACTGGTGCTGTGTGACTGGGCTCTGTTCTGCTCGGTTACTGGTGCTGTGTGACTGTTCTGCTCAGGTACTGGTGCTGTGTGACTGGGCTCTGTCCTCCTCAGTTACTGGTGCTGTGTGACTGGGCTCTGTCCTCAGTTACTGGTGCTGTGTGACTGGGCTCTGTTCTGCTCAGTTACTGATGCTGTGTGACTGGGCTCTTTCCTCCTCAGTTACTGGTGCTGTGTGACTAGGCTCTGTCCTCCTCAATTACTGGTGCTGTGTGACTGGGCTCTGTCCTCCTCAGTTACTGGTGCTGTGTGACTAGGCACTGTCCTCCTCAGTTACTGGTGCTGTGTGACTGGGCTCTGTTCTTCTCAGTTACTGGTGCTGTGTGACTGGGCTCTGTTCTGCTCAGTTACTGGTGCTGTGTGACTGGGCTCTGTCCTCCTCAGTTACTGGTGCTGTGTGACTAGGCACTGTCCTCCTCAGTTACTGGTGCTGTGTGACTGGGCTCTGTCCTCAGTTACTGGTGCTGTGTGACTGGGCTCTGTTCTGCTCAGGTACTGGTGCTGTGTGACTGGGCTCTATTCTGCTCAGTTACTGGTGCTGTGTGACTGGGCTCTGTCCTCCTCAGTTACTGGTGCTGTGTGACTGGGCTCTGTCCTCCTCAGTTACTGGTGCTGTGTGACTGGGCTCTGTTCTGCTCAGGTACTGGTGCTGTGCGACTGGGCTCTGTTCTGCTCAGTTACTGGTGCTGTGCGACTGGGCTCTGTTCTGCTCAGTTACTGGTGCTGTGTGACTGGGCTCTGTTCTGCTCAGGTACTGGTGCTGTGTGACTGGGCTCTGTTCTGCTCATGTACTGGTGCTGTGTGACTGGGCTCTGTTCTGCTCAGGTACTGGTGCTGTGTGACTGGGCTCTGTTCTGCTCAGGTACTGGTGCTGTGTGACTGGGCTCTGTTCTGCTCAGGTACTGGTGCTGTGTGACTGGGCTCTGTTCTGCTCAGGTACTGGTGCTGTGTGACTGGGCTGTGTTCTCCTCAGTTACTGGTGCTGTGTGACTGGGCTCTGTTCTGTTCAGGTACTGGTGCTGTGTGACTAGGCTCTGTTCTCCTCAGTTACTGGTGCTGTGTGACTGGGCTCTGTTCTGCTCAGGTACTGGTACTGTGTGACTAGGCTCTGTCCTCCTCAGTTACTGGTGCTGTGTGACTGGGCTCTGTTCTGCTCAGGTACTGGTGCTGTGTGACTAGGCTCTGTCCTCCTCAGTTACTGGTGCTGTGTGACTGGGCTCTGTTCTGCTCAGTTACTGGTGCTGTGTGACTGGGCTCTGTTCTGCTCAGTTACTGGTGCTGTGTCACTGGGCTCTGTTCTGCTCAGTTACTGGTGCTGTGTGACTAGGCTCTGTCCTCCTCAGTTACTGGTGCTGTGTGACTGGGCTCTGTCCTCCTCAGTTACTGGTGCTGTGTGACTGGGCTCTGTTCTGCTCAGTTACTGGTGCTGTGTGACTGGGCTCTGTTCTGCTCAGTTACTGGTGCTGTGTGACTGGGCTCTGTTCTGCTCAGTTACTGGTGCTGTGTGACTAGGCTCTGTCCTCCTCAGTTACTGGTGCTGTGTGACTGGGCTCTGTCCTCCTCAGTTACTGGTGCTGTGTGACTGGGCTCTGTTCTGCTCAGTTACTGGTGCTGTGTGACTGGGCTCTGTTCTGCTCAGTTACTGGTGCTGTGTGACTGGGCTCTGTTCTGCTCAGTTACTGGTGCTGTGTGACTGGGCTCTGTTCTGCTCAGTTACTGGTGCAGTGTGACTGGGCTCTGTCCTCCTCAGTTACTGGTGCTGTGTGACTGGGCTCGGTTCTGCTCAGTTACTGGTGCTGTATGACTGGGCTCTGTCCTTCTCAGTTACTGGTGCTGTGTGACTGGGCTCTGTTCTGTTCAGTTACTGGTGCTGTGTGACTAGGCTCTGTCCTCCTCAGTTACTGGTGCTGTGTGACTGGGCTCTGTTCTGCTCAGTTACTGGTGCTGTGTGACTGGGCTCTGTTCTGCTCAGTTACTGGTGCTGTGTGACTGGGCTCTGTTCTGTTCAGTTACTGGTGCTGTGTGACTAGGCTCTGTTCTGCTCAGTTACTGGTGCTGTGTGACTGGGCTCTGTTCTGCTCAGTTACTGGTGCAGTGTGACTGGGCTCTGTCCTCCTCAGTTACTGGTGCTGTGTGACTGGGCTCTGTCCTTCTCAGTTACTGGTGCTGTATGACTGGGCTCTGTCCTTCTCAGTTACTGGTGCTGTGTGACTGGGCTCTGTTCTGTTCAGTTACTGGTGCTGTGTGACTGGGCTCTGTTCTGCTCAGTTACTGGTGCTGTGTGACTGGGCTCTGTTCTGCTCAGATACTGGTGCTGTGTGACTGGGCTCTGTTCTGCTCAGTTACTGGTGCTGTGTGACTGGGCTCTGTTCTGCTCAGTTACTGGTGCTGTGTGACTGGGCTCTGTTCTGCTCAGTTACTGGTGCTGTGTGGCTGGGCTCTGTTCTGCTCAGTTACTGGTGCTGTGTGACTGGGCTCTGTTCTGCTCAGTTACTGGTGCTGTGTGACTAGGCTCTGTCCTCCTCGGTTACTGGTGCTGTGTGACTGGGCTCTGTCCTCCTTGGTTACTGGTGCTGTGTGTCTGGGCTCTGTTCTGCTCAGGTACTGGTGCTGTGTGACTGGGCTGTGTTCTCCTCAGTTACTGGTGCTGTGTGACTGGGCTCTGTTCTGTTCAGGTACTGGTGCTGTGTGACTAGGCTCTGTTCTGTTCAGGTACTGGTGCTGTGTGACTGGGCTCTGATCTGTTCAGGTACTGGTGCTGTGTGACTAGGCTCTGTTCTCCTCAGTTACTGGTGCTGTGTCACTGGGCTCTGTTCTGCTCAGGTACTGGTGCTGTGTGACTAGGCTCTGTCCTCCTCAGTTACTGGTGCTGTGTGACTGGGCTCTGTTCTGCTCAGGTACTGGTGCTGTGTGACTAGGCTCTGTCCTCAGTTACTGGTGCTGTGTGAGTGGGCTCTGTTCTGCTCAGTTACTGGTGCTGTGTGACTGGGCTCTGTTCTGCTCAGTTACTGGTGCTGTGTGACTAGGCTCTGTCCTCCTCAGTTACTGGTGCTGTGTGACTGGGCTCTGTTCTGCTTAGTTACTGGTGCTGTGTGACTGGGCTCTGTCCTCCTCAGTTACTGGTGCTGTGTGACTGGTCTCTGTCCTCCTCAGTTACTGGTGCTGTGTGACTGGGCTCTGTTCTGCTCAGTTACTGGTGCAGTGTGACTGGGCTCTGTCCTCCTCAGTTACTGGTGCTGTGTGACTGGGCTCGGTTCTGCTCAGTTACTGGTGCTGTGTGACTAGGCTCTGTCCTCCTCAGTTACTGGTGCTGTGTGACTGGGCTCTGTTCTGTTCAGTTACTGGTGCTGTGTGACTGGGCTCTGTTCTGCTCAGTTACTTGTGCTGTGTGACTGGGCTCTGTTCTGCTCAGTTACTGGTGCTGTGTGACTGGGCTCTGTTCTGCTCAGATACTGGTGCTGTGTGACTGGGCTCTGTTCTGCTCAGTTACTGGTGCTGTGTGACTGGGCTCTGTTCTGCTCAGTTACTGGTGCTGTGTGACTGGGCTCTGTTCTGCTCAGTTACTGGTGCTGTGTGACTGGGCTCTGTTCTGCTCAGTTACTGGTGCTGTGTGACTGGGCTCTGTTCTGCTCAGTTACTGGTGTTGTGTGACTGGGCTCTGTTCTTCTCAGTTACTGGTGCTGTGTGACTGGGCTCTGTCCTCCTCGGTTACTGGTGCTGTGTGACTGGGCTCTGTTCTGCTCAGTTACTGGTGCTGTGTGACTGGGCTCTGTTCTCCTCAGTTACTGGTGCTGTGTGACTGGGCTCTGTTCTGCTCAGGTACTGGTGCTGTGTGACTGGGCTCTGTTCTGCTCAGTTACTGGTGCTGTGTGACTGGGCTCTGTTCTGCTCAGGTACTGGTGCTGTGTCACTGGGCTCTGTCCTCCTCAGTTACTGGTGCTGTGTGACTAGGCTCTGTCCTCCTCAATTACTGGTGCTGTGTGACTAGGTTCTGTCCTCCTCAGTTACTGGTGCTGTGTGACTAGGCTCTGTCCTCCTCAGTTACTGGTGCTGTGTGACTAGGCTCTGTCCTTCTCAGTTACTGGTGCTGTGTGACTGGGCTCTGTCCTCCTCAGATACTGGTGCTGTGTGACTGGGCTCTGTTCTGCTTAGTTACTGGTGCTGTGTGACTGGGCTCTGTTCTGCTTAGTTACTGGTGCTGTGTGACTGGGCTCTGTCCTCATTTACTGGTGCTGTGTGACTGGGCTCTGTTCTGCTCAGGTACTGGTGCTGTGTGACTGGGCTCTATTCTGCTCAGTTACTGGTGCTGTGTGACTGGGCTCTGTCCTCCTCAGTTACTGGTGCTGTGTGACTGGGCTCTGTTCTGCTCAGGTACTGGTGCTGTGTGACTGGGCTCTGTTCTGCTCAGTTACTGGTGCTGTGTGACTGGGCTCTGTTCTGCTCAGTTACTGGTGCTGTGTGACTGGGCTCTGTTCTGCTCAGGTACTGGTGCTGTGTGACTGGGCTCTGTTCTGCTCAGGTACTGGTGCTGTGTGACTGGGCTCTGTTCTGCTCAGGTACTGGTGCTGTGTGACTGGGCTCTGTTCTGCTCAGGTACTGGTGCTGTGTGACTGGGCTCTGTTCTGCTCAGGTACTGGTGCTGTGTGACTGGGCTGTGTTCTCAGTTACTGGTGCTGTGTGACTGGGCTCTGTTCTGTTCAGGTACTGGTGCTGTGTGACTAGGCTCTGTCCTCCTCAGTTACTGGTGCTGTGTGACTGGGCTCTGATCTGTCCAGGTACTGGTGCTGTGTGACTAGGCTCTGTTCTCCTCAGTTACTGGTGCTGTGTGACTGGGCTCTGTTCTTCTCAGGTACTGGTGCTGTGTGACTAGGCTCTGTCCTCCTCAGTTACTGGTGCTGTGTGACTGGGCTCTGTTCTGCTCAGGTACTAGTGCTGTGTGACTAGGCTCTGTCCTCCTCAGTTACTGGTGCTGTGTGACTGGGCTCTGTTCTGCTCAGTTACTGGTGCTGTGTGACTGGGCTCTGTTCTGCTCAGTTACTGGTGCTGTGTGACTGGGCTTTGTTCTGCTCAGTTACTGGTGCTGTGTGACTAGGCTCTGTCCTCCTCAGTTACTGGTGCTGTGTGACTGGGCTCTGTTCTGCTCAGTTACTGGTGCTGTGTGACTGGGCTCTGTTCTGCTCAGTTACTGGTGCTGTGTGACTGGGCTCTGTTCTGCTCAGTTACTGGTGCTGTGTGACTGGGCTCTGTTCTGCTCAGTTACTGGTGCTGTGTGACTGGGCTCTGTTCTGCTCAGTTACTGGTGCTGTGTGACTGGGCTCTGTTCTGCTCAGTTACTGGTGCTGTGTGACTGGGCTCTGTCCTCCTCTGTTACTGGTGCTGTGTGACTGGGCTCGGTTCTGCTCAGTTACTGGTGCTGTGTGACTGGGCTCGGTTCTGCTCAGTTACTGGTGCTGTGTGACAGGGCTCTGTTCTGCTCAGTTACTGGTGCTGTGTGACTGGGCTCTGATCTGCTCAGTTACTGGTGCTGTGTGACTGGGCTCGGTTCTGCTCAGTTACTGGTGCTGTGTGACTGGGCTCTGTTCTGCTCAGTTACTGGTGCTGTGTGACTGGGCTCTGTTCTTCTCAGTTACTGGTGCTGTGTGACTGGGCTCTGTTCTGCTCAGTTACTGGTGCTGTGTGACTGGGCTCTGATCTGCTCAGTTACTGGTGCTGTGTGACTGGGCTCTGATCTGCTCAGTTACTGGTGCTGTGAGGCTGGGCTCTGATCTGCTCAGTTACTGGTGCTGTGTGACTGGGCTCTGTTCTGCTCAGTTACTGGTGCTGTGTGACTGGGCTCTGTTCTGCTCAGTTACTGGTGCTTTGTGACTGGGCTCTGTTCTTCTCAGTTACTGGTGCTGTGTGACTGGGCTCTGATCTGCTCAGTTACTGGTGCTGTGTGACTGGGCTCTGATCTGCTCAGTTACTTGTGCTGTGTGACTGGGCTCTGATCTGCTCAGTTACTGGTGCTGTGTGACTGGGCTCTGTTCTGCTCAGTTACTGGTGCTGTGTGACGGGCTCTGTTCTGCTCAGTTACTGGTGCTGTGTGACTGGGCTCTGTTCTGCTCAGTTACTGGTGCTGTGTGACTGGGCTCTGTTCTGCTCAGTTACTGGTGCTGTGTCACTGGGCTCTGTTCTGCTCAGTTACTGGTGCTGTGTCACTGGGCTCTGTTCTGCTCAGCTGCTGGTGCTGTGTGACTGGACTCTGTCCTCAGTTACTGGTGCTGTGTAATTGGTCTCTGTTCCTGGTACTATGTATCTGGGCTCTAGTACACTTGGTACTTAGTGCTGCTTGTCTTGGCTTCGTGAACCATTGCTACACCTTGTTATATGGTGAAATACATGATAATTGCATGTAAGACACACCGTGTTGTGTTGGTGTCAGTGGTTGGATGTGAGCCTGGTTGTTTGCTTTGTCACTTACATCATTGTAACCGGTGCTACAACTGACAGAAATGTGCTCAGCAGTGGGTGTGTCGGGGGCTATGTCTTTGTATTATGAGGCTTATTGGACACAGCCCTCATTCACTGCCTGGATCATCACACACCCCTTTCATAAAGTGTTTGAGGATTATTCATGCTTATTACATGACACTTTCTATTGACAAAGAATTCAGGAAAAGTGAGAAGCAAAACAAAATCATCACGGATGGCGTAATCTCACAAGCACAGCCAGACGCGCTTCCTTATCAAGGATCACACGTAGTGCAGGGCGTAGCGCTCGGCTACTGTGTGACCTATAGGGGACAATACGTGTCAAGTCAGCAAATAAGCAGCCAAATCCTTTATTATAGGGAAGCAATGTTTTTTAGTTCACTGGTCATTAGGTTAAAACCCAAAATAGCTGTACATTTTTATTATTATTATTCTATTTGGGGTTTTTTCCGTTTGGAAACACAAATTCAGAATTATGGTAAAACAGATTTGCTTGGTCATTGCATATCAAACAGAGCTTATTGTGTGACTAATAAGGAGAAGAAGAGTCACTGAAGTAGTAGTTGTGTAGAAGTGTTTTATATATACACAGGCAAACCAATAATCTCAGGATATTTGTATAACTTTATTAAAAAGCGACGTGCTATTTCTGTATTTGTCAGCCAGTTCCTGTCATTCATGTTCCATTAAATACAGCAGAATAGCAGAATCAGCAAATACATAATACAAAGACAATATCAAAACCAAACGGGCCGATTCTGAAAAATTGTTCTGGTCTAGACAGTCACAGGGGCAGCCCTCAGGGGACTCTATATACAAAAGAAAAAGGGGCTGTCCCTGCGAGTGGCAAAATGTCTCCCATAGAAAGACCCCCGGCATGATCAAACTTTAATATTACGCATAATACAAATCAAATTATGCTGTTTTATATGATTAGCTTTTCCTTTCAGAGTTATTAGTTTTTTTCAAGTATTTTGATAAAAACTCGCCACCTTTTAAGTTGCAAGAAAAAACAGTGAGATCTGTAGGGTATAAAAATTTACAGAATTACGCTTGATTTGAGAGACAATTTAATATACGGCCATGGAACGCCCATAGTCAGCCCATTTTACAAAAAACATTTTATATATTGTACTTAGAAGTACAAATTTCTATGTGTTTTTGCACATGCAGTGAACTTAAATTACAATTTACACCATGCATATTGAATATGATTTATTCCTGTTTAATTTACATACACATTTTACATTTTTTACAAAATACAATTTTTGGTGAACAGTTTTATGCATTTGATGCACCATCATTGTGCACTTTTGTAATTTATGCATCTCCTTCCCATAGGAAAATGCTGTGTATGCCCCTTAGTGAGACGCCCTGTTTTCAGAGTAAAAAGGGGCTTTATTGAATTACTGGCGAGCATTATTAAAGAATTTCACCAGCCCAGGGACCTTTATAGAAGTTTGGGCCCTTAGTCTGAATTTCAAATGAGAAGTAGATTTTTTTTCTCTGACTAGTTTCAAAGTTAGTTCCATTTTCCTTCCCCCTGCAACACGTGACAGCCATCAGCCAATCACAAAACGCATGTATGTATATCTTGTAAAGTTTTGCACCTACTCAGTTGGAGCTGGTTCCTCAGGAAGTTTGCACATTTTAATAATGATTGTTAATTGGAAACTTGTTTATAATTGTGTGCTCTGTCTGAATTGTGAAAGTTTTGTTTTGACTTTTTTAACTACTTTAACATCTCCACTCTGCTCCAGGTGAAAATACAGGCAGTGATCAGAGCATACTCGTATATGCATGATTCTCATTTGTTTACCAGCTGTATCATCACCTGGACAGGCACGGAGTAGACTAGGTATTTACCCCCTAAAGTAATGAATTGTGTTTAAAGGGACAGAACACAGCTTGAGATCTTTGCAATATACTTTCATTATTTATTTTGCCTTTTTTGTGTAATTTAACCCTATTTATTGTTGCTTTTTCTAATGGTAGTTAACCCCTTAATGACCAGACCATTTTTCAATTTTCTTACCCTTAATGACAAAGGCTATTTTTACATTTCTGCTGTGTTTGTGTTTAGCTGTAATTTTCCTCTTACTCATTTACTGTACCCACACGTTTTTCTCGTCACTAAATGGACTTTCTAAAGATACCATTATTTTCATCATATCTTATAATTTCCTATAAAAAAATTATAAAATATGAGGAAAAAATGAAAAAAAACACACTTTTTCTAACTTTGACCCCAAAATCTGTTACACATCTACAACCACCAAAAAAACACCCATGCTAAATAGTTTCTAAATTTTGTCCTGAGTTTATAAATACCCAATGTTTACATTTTCTTTGCTTTTTTTGCAAGTTATAGGGCGATAAATACAAGTAGCACTTTGTTATTTCCAAACCACTTTTTTTCAAAATGAGCGCTAGTTAAATTGGAACCCTGATATCTGTCAGGAAAATATCCCTTGACATGTATATATTTCTCCAACATAGGTGTGTCCGGTCCACGGCGTCATCCTTACTTGTGGGATATTCTCTTCCCCAACAGGAAATGGCAAAGAGCCCAGCAAAGCTGGTCACATGATCCCTCCTAGGCTCCGCCTACCCCAGTCATTCTCTTTGCCGTTGCACAGGCAACATCTCCACGGAGATGGCTAAGAGTTTTTTGGTGTTTAAATGTAGTTTTTATCCTTCAATCAAGTGTTTGTTATTTTAAAATAGTGCTGGTATGTACTATTTACTCTGAAACAGAAAAGAGATGAAGATTTCTGTTTGTAAGAGGAAGATGATTTTAGCAAACGTTACTAAAATCGATTGCTGTTTCCACACAGGACTGTTGAGATGAAGTAACTTCAGTTGGGGGAAGCAGTTGGCAGACTTTTCTGCCTGAGGTATGACTAGCCATATTTCTAACAAGACTTTGTAATGCTGGAAGGCTGTCATTTCCCCTATGGGGACCGGTAAGCCATTTTCTTAGATTAAGTAAAAGAATAAAGGGCTTTATAAGGGCTTAAAAAACTGGTAGACATTTTTCTGGGCTAAAACGATTACTTTGCTAAGCATATTTGGCAGATTATAACTCTTAATAGTTATTATAATCTTGGGGATTGTTGTTAAAAAACGGCAGGCACTGTATGGACACCTTTTTCAGATGGGGGCCTTTTCTAGTCATAGGCAGAGCCTCATTTTCGCGCCACTAATGCGCAGTTGTTTTTGGAAAGCAAGCCATGCAGATGCATGTGTGAGGAGCTAAGAACCACTGAAAAAGCTTATTGAAGGCGTCATTTGGTATCGTATTCCCCTCTGGGCTTGGTTGGGTCTCAGCAAAGCAGATACCTGGGACTGTATAGGGGTTAAATGTAAAAACGGCTCCGGTTCCGTTATTTTAAGGGTTAAAGCTTTCAAATTTGGTGTGCAATTCTTTTAAGGCTTTAAGACACTGTGGTGAAATTTTGGTGAATTTTGAACAATTCCTTCATGCTTTTTCGCATATTCAGTAATAAAGTGTGTTCTGTTTAAAATTTAAAGTGACAGTAACGGTTTTATTTTAAAACGTTTTTTGTGCCTTGTTGACAAGTTTAAGCCTGTTTAACATGTCTGAACCATCAGATAAGCGATGTTCTATATGTATGAAAGCCAAGGTTTCTCCCCATTTAAATATATGTGATAATTGTGACATAGTGTCCAAACAAAGTAGGGACAATGATGCCACATATAATAATATTGCCCAAGATGATTCCTCAAATGAGGGGAGTAAGCATGGTACTGCATCATCCCCTTCTGTGTCTACACCAGTTTTGCTCACACAAGAGGCCCCTAGTACATCTAGTGCGCCAATACTTATTACCATGCAACAATTAACGGCTGTTATGGATAATTCTATTGCAAACATTTTATCTAAAATGCCTACTTATCAGAGAAAGCGCGATTGCTCTGTTTTAAACACTGAAGAGCAAGAGGACGCTGATGATAACGGTTCTGACATACCCTCACACCAATCTGAAGGGGCCAGGAGGGAGGTTTTGTCTGAGGGAGAAATTTCAGATTCAGGAAAAATTTCTCAACAAGCTGAACCTGATGTTGTAACATTTAAATTTAAATTAGAACATCTCCGCGCACTGCTTAAGGAGGTATTATCTACTCTGGATGATTGTGACAATTTGGTCATTCCAGAGAAATTATGTAAGATGGACAAGTTCCTAGAGGTTGCGGTGCCCCCCGATGCTTTTCCTATACCCAAGCGGGTGGCGGACATAGTAAATAAGGAGTGGGAAAGGCCCGGCATACCTTTTGTTCCTCCCCCTATATTTAAGAAATTATTTCCTATAGTCGACCACAGAAAGGACTTATGGCAGACAGTCCCCAAGGTCGAGGGGGCGGTCTCTACTCTAAACAAACGCACTACTATTCCCATAGAAGATAGTTGTGCTTTCAAAGATCCTATGGATAAAAAATTAGAGGGTTTGCTTAAAAAGATGTTTGTTCAGCAAGGTTACCTTCTACAACCAATTTCATGCATTGTTCCTGTCACTACGGCAGCTTGTTTCTGGTTCGAAGAACTAGAAAGGTCGCTCAATAAAGAATCTTCGTATGAGGAGGTTATGGACAGAGTTCAAGCACTTAAATTGGCTAACTCTTTTATTTTAGATGCCGCTTTGCAATTAGCTAGATTAGCGGCGAAAAATTCAGGGTTTGCTATAGTGGCGCGCAGAGCGCTTTGGCTAAAGTCTTGGTCAGCGGATGTGTCTTCCAAGACAAAATTGCTTAACATCCCTTTCAAGGGTAAAACACTGTTTGGTCCTGATTTGAAAGAGATTATTTCAGACATCACCGGGGGAAAGGGCCACGCCCTTCCTCAGGATAGGTCTTTTAAGGCTAAAAATAAGCCTAATTTTCGTCCCTTTCGCAGAAACGGACCAGCCTCTAATTCTACATCCTCTAAGCAAGAGGGTAATACTTCTCAACCCAAACCAGCCTGGAGACCGATGCAAGGCTGGAACAAGGGTAAGCAGGCCAAGAAGCCTGCCACTGCTACGAAAACAGCATGAAGGGATGGCCCCCGATCCGGGACCGGATCTGGTGGGGGGCAGATTTTCTCTCTTTGCTCAGGCCTGGGCAAGAGATGTTCAGGATCCTTGGGCACTAGAAATAGTTTCTCAGGGTTATCTCCTGGAATTCAAGGAACTACCCCCAAGGGGAAGGTTCCACAGGTCTCAATTATCTTCAAACCAAATAAAAAGACAGGCATTCTTACATTGTGTAGAAGACCTGTTAAAGATGGGAGTAATTCATCCAGTTCCAATAGGAGAACAAGGGATGGGGTTTTACTCCAACCTGTTCATAGTTCCCAAAAAAGAGGGAACATTCAGACCAATTTTAGATCTCAAGATCCTAAACAAATTTCTCAGGGTTCCATCGTTCAAAATGGAAACCATTCGAACGATCCTTCCTACCATCCAGGAAGGTCAATTTATGACCACGGTGGATTTAAAGGATGCGTACCTACATATTCCTATCCACAAGGAACATCATCAGTTCCTAAGGTTCGCTTTTCTGGACAAGCATTACCAGTTTGTGGCACTTCCATTCGGATTAGCCACTGCTCCGAGAATTTTCACAAAGGTACTAGGGTCCCTTCTAGCGGTTCTAAGACCAAGGGGCATTGCAGTAGTACCGTACTTGGACGACATCCTGATTCAAGCGTCGTCTCTGTCAAAAGCAAAGGCTCATACGGACATCGTCCTAGCCTTTCTCAGATCTCACGGATGGAAAGTGAACATAGAAAAAAGTTCTCTGTCCCCGTCAACAAGAGTTCCCTTCTTGGGAACAATAATAGACTCCTTAGAAATGAGGATTTTTCTGACAGAGGTCAGAAAATCAAAACTTCTAAGCTCTTGTCAAGTACTTCATTCTGTTCTTCGTCCTTCCATAGCGCAGTGCATGGAAGTAATAGGATTGATGGTTGCAGCAATGGACATAGTTCCTTTTGCACGAATTCATCTAAGACCATTACAACTGTGCATGCTCAGACAGTGGAATGGGGATTATACAGACTTGTCTCCGACGATTCAAGTAGATCAAAGGACCAGAGATTCACTCCGTTGGTGGCTGATCCTGGACAACCTGTCACAGGGAATGAGCTTCCGCAGACCAGAGTGGGTCATTGTCACGACCGACGCCAGTCTGGTGGGCTGGGGCGCGGTCTGGGAACCCCTGAAAGCTCAGGGTCTATGGTCTCGGGAAGAATCTCTTCTCCCGATAAACATTCTGGAACTGAGAGCGATATTCAATGCTCTCAAAGCTTGGCCTCATCTAGCAAAGGCCAAATTCATAAGGTTTCCATCAGACAACATGACGACAGTTGCATATATCAACCATCAGGGGGGAACAAGGAGTTCCCTGGCGATGGAGGAAGTGACCAAGATAATTCAATGGGCGGAGGATCACTCCTGCCACTTGTCTGCAATCCACATCCCAGGAGTGGAAAATTGGGAAGCGGATTTTCTGAGTCGTCAGACATTCCATCCGGGGGAGTGGGAACTCCATCCGGAAATCTTTGCCCAAATAACTCGATTATGGGGCATTCCAGACATGGATCTGATGGCCTCTCGTCAGAACTTCAAGGTTCCTTGTTACGGGTCCAGATCCAGGGATCCCAAGGCGACTCTAGTAGATGCACTAGTAGCACCTTGGACCTTCAACCTAGCTTATGTATTCCCACCGTTTCCTCTCATTCCCAGGCTGGTAGCCAGGATCAATCAGGAGAGGGCTTCGGTGATCTTGATAGCTCCTGCGTGGCCACGCAGGACTTGGTATGCAGACCTGGTGAATATGTCATCGGCTCCACCATGGAAGCTACCTTTGAGACAGGACCTTCTTGTTCAAGGTCCATTCGTACATCCGAATCTGGTTTCCCTCCAACTGACTGCTTGGAGATTGAACGCTTGATTTTATCAAAGCGTGGGTTTTCAGATTCTGTAATAGATACTCTGATTCAGGCTAGAAAGCCTGTAACTAGAAAAATTTACCATAAGATATGGAAAAAATATATCTGTTGGTGTGAATCTAAAGGATTCCCATGGAACAAGATAAAAATTCCTAAGATTCTATCCTTTCTACAAGAAGGTTTGGAGAAAGGATTATCTGCAAGTTCTCTGAAGGGACAGATCTCTGCTTTATCTGTTTTACTTCACAAAAGGCTGGCAGCTGTGCCAGACGTTCAAGCGTTTGTTCAGGCTCTGGTTAGAATCAAGCCTGTTTACAGACCTTTGACTCCTCCCTGGAGTCTTAATCTAGTTCTTTCAGTTCTTCAAGGGGTTCCGTTTGAACCCTTACATTCCGTAGATATTAAGTTATTATCTTGGAAAGTTTTGTTTTTGGTTGCTATTTCTTCTGCTAGAAGAGTTTCTGAGTTATCTGCTCTGCAGTGTTCTCCGCCCTATCTGGTGTTCCATGCAGATAAGGTGGTTTTGCGTACTAAGCCTGGTTTTCTTCCGAAAGTGGTTTCCAACAAAAATATTAACCAGGAGATAGTTGTACCTTCTTTGTGTCCGAATCCAGTTTCAAAGAAGGAACGTTTGTTACACAATTTGGACGTAGTCCGTGCTCTAAAATTCTATTTAGAGGCCACTAAAGATTTCAGACAAACATCTTCTTTGTTGTTTATTCTGGTAAAAGGAGAGGTCAAAAAGCAACTTCTACCTCTCTTTCTTTTTGGCTTAAAAGCATTATCCGATTGGCTTATGAGACTGCCGGACGGCAGCCTCCTGAAAGAATCACAGCTCATTCCACTAGGGCTGTGGCTTCCACATGGGCCTTCAAGAACGAGGCTTCTGTTGACCAGATATGTAAGGCAGCGACTTGGTCTTCACTGCACACTTTTGCCAAATTTTACAAATTTGATACTTTTGCTTCTTCAGAGGCTATTTTTGGGAGAAAGGTTTTGCAAGCCGTGGTGCCTTCCATTTAGGTGACCTGATTTGCTCCCTCCCTTCATCCGTGTCCTAAAGCTTTGGTATTGGTTCCCACAAGTAAGGATGACGCCGTGGACCGGACACACCTATGTTGGAGAAAACAGAATTTATGCTTACCTGATAAATTACTTTCTCCAACGGTGTGTCCGGTCCACGGCCCGCCCTGGTTTTTTTAATCAGGTCTGATGAATTATTTTCTCTAACTACAGTCACCACGGTATCATATGGTTTCTCCTATGCATATTTCCTCCTGTACGTCGGTCGAATGACTGGGGTAGGCGGAGCCTAGGAGGGATCATGTGACCAGCTTTGCTGGGCTCTTTGCCATTTCCTGTTGGGGAAGAGAATATCCCACAAGTAAGGATGACGCCGTGGACCGGACACACCGTTGGAGAAAGTAATTTATCAGGTAAGCATGAATTCTGTTTTTTTTTTTAGAAGACATCCCAAAGTATTGATCTAGGCCCATTTTGGTATATTTCATGACACCATTTTGCCGCCAAATGTGATCAAATAAAAAACAAAAAGTTCACTTTTTCACAAATTTTGTCACAAACTTTAGGTTTCCCACTGAAAAGTGGCTCTCTCTGCATCGGAGTCTTCTAAAAAGGTATTGCAGGATGCCTCCATATGGAGGCATCACTACAATACCCTGAGAGCTGCTGGAAGCGATTGCGATCGCTTCCAGCACTCTGTTAGACAACTGACGTACCAGGTACGTCTATTGTCATTAACTGCTTGTTTTTGCATGATGTACCTGGTACGTCAGTTGTCATTAAGGGGTTAAACTGAAAACGCATGTTGCAGACCATGTCTAGACTTGTCAGCTGCAGATTCAAGCCCACATTGGCTCCTCCAAAATGAATAACAAAAAAAGAACAAAAAATAAAGGTGGTGCAAAAAAGGATTGCTGGTTTGGAAAATATATATAAATAAGTGTAATTAAATGAATACCTTTAACTTAATCCAGTTTAGTATGTGAACAATTAATAGCTATAAAAATACACTCATATAATCCATGAAACAAACCTATGTATCATAAAGTGTGAAAATATATATATATGATCTATGGATGAATGTTTTTAAATTTATGATCAAAATAACTGAAAAAATTAACAAAGTGTAAGTGATAAACCAATTACAAGTGTGGACTAGTGTTATAATTTAAATACGTGTGTCAAAGTATAAATAAAAATAATAACAGTGTGTCTTCCTAAGTGAACCTTAAATATTCCTATTGTATCAGATACGTACGTACATTCTTGAATTTACTTATGCAACTAAATAATGAATCAATTCTTACTAATAGGTATGATTAAAAAGTTGATACTTAATATTGATGTGTATCACAAATATAAAATGGAAGTTTTATTCCTAAAAGTTAATTGTAGGATAATACTATCATTAATATATGAATCTGTAAATAATAAGAATAATAAGAATGTATAAACACTGATTAGGTTACTAAATAAATCTATATATAAATTGAATAGGTCAAATTTTACAACCTCTTATAGGTAACCAATAAGGCCAATATGATACAAAATAGACAATTTAATAACAACAGTTAATATACAGAGCTCTGTTTTTAAAAAGACATAGAAGTGACCTTAACAAATCTATACAAATGATTGTTTAATCTCTGATCACAAAAGTCCCAGTTCAGTTTAAAAATTATATATAGAAGCTTAAAGGAGTAATGAAAAAACCTTCAATGCAAGGGGGATTCTTAGTTGCTGAGGTAAATCTTAATCCTTATGATCAGTTCCTGATACTGTATTGAATTATTTGTAGTGAGTGTGGTATTCCTTATAAGTACTACTGTAAAGGATATTAACCAACCATATTTTTTTAAATGACAGTTAGTCTTATTTTCACTTCTCTACTAGCAGCGATATATGGATACTGGCTGTTTATTTACAGCATGTGTTAAAAACAGTTGTTACTAAATGTTGGTTACGTGCTAATAACGTAAATCTAGGCGTTCGCCCAGTACTTTATCTCCTCATTATTATACGGTTGACGCTAGTATCAACGGTTAATGTGGAGGTGTGTAACACAATACCTCGTCTTCTTGTCTCCAAACTACTCATCTTAGCTCCTTCGTAAGCAGCGTAAACGGATCCCTTGCTTTTAAAACACGTGACCTAGAGGTGGCTAATCATCTCACAGCCTGTCCTCCGTCACTATTTGGAGTAGTAGTTTTTTACCGGTCTTATACAGGTTATTATCTTCAGTAAAAATATACCAAGTGAGCGCTCATTGGTATCGGTCTCTTTCTGGGTACTTGTCACCACTCAATCAGGCACTTTCCCCCTCCTTTTGGCTGATTCACAATCTCCTGTAGATATAATTAAGTCAAAATATCTAGGAAATGTCTTGGATCAAATGAGGCGGTTCTCTACGCGTTTCAGCTATAAAGCCTTTATCAAGATAGATATATTTTTTTCACACTTTATGATACATAGGTTTGTTTCACAGATTACACAAGTGTATTTTTTATAGCTATTAATTGTTCACATACTTAATTGGATTAAGTTAGAGGTATTCATTTAATTACACTTATTTATATATTTTTTTCCAAACCAGCAATCACCTTTACTTTTTTTTATTTATTTGTCTATTATAAATTAATTTAGGATAATATGTTTTAAAGGTAGAGGCAGCGTTTGGTCCTTGAGTTTCCTGGAATATATAATATTAAATCTTTTTCTCCTCCAAAATGAGGCGAGTGGTGGGTGGAGTTTGGCTATTGAAAACCAATTGCAGCAAACAAAGTTAATTTGTTTTAAAAACTTGGCTGATATGTTCTATGGCAACACAACAAACGTGTCTTTTAATTCAAAAGTGTTAAATTAAAATGTTAGGACAAAATAGCAAATTTTAAAATTACACTAAAAGGTCCCTTTAACCCCTTCAGCCAAAACAGACATATTATTACGTCATGAAAAAAAATGGGTCTTAAGGACCCTAGTGACGTAATGGTATGTCCGTAGTTTTGGGCCTCTTGTAAAGGGGATCACTGTGTTTCAGAAGCCACCAGCAGACCCGGAACTTGCCTTGTAACTAAGGCAGTGTGTCCAGAGGTCAGTCTCAGCCCAGAGCAGTCATGTGATTGCTGTGATAGCGAATCACATCAATCACATTGTTACTGTATGCAAACAGTAATGGTGAGGGAGGGAGGCCCAGAGGTAGAGAGAAGAGGGAGGTTGCTCAGCATTAAAGGGGAGTTGGGAGAGGGAAGGAGGGGCCAGACGCTACACAATATAAACAATGTGTGGGAGGGATGGGACATTACAGAAAAATATAAAATCAAATTGCGGGGGAGGGGCTACAAATTGATTGCAATTAGAGGGGGGAGGTGGGGATGGGAGACCACTTGCTACAGACAAATTTCATTTGTAAATAAATTAAATTTAAAAATACTCTTATTTGTGTACTAGTAGACAGCTGCCAGTACCTAAGATGGCTGCCACTGCTGAGAGGGGGGAGGGTTAGAAAAGAACTTGGGAGGGATCAGGGGGTGGAAGGGTTGAGGCCGGATCTCTGCAAAAAAAAAAAAAAATCCAAAAACAATTCAAAATAATATAAAAAAAAAGCATTAAATTGCTTATTAGCAGACTGTCTGCCAGTACCTAAGATGGTGGTGAGGATTGTGGGTGAAGGAAGGAGAAAGCTGTTTGGGAGGGATCAGGTAAGTATCAGATAGGTGGGACGTATAAGTTGGGAGGGTAATACCTACGTTAACTTACAATACTATTACCCTTAACAGCTAGCTAATCAACCCCTTCTAATTACCAAAAAGCAATGGCAAAGCCATATATGTCTGCTATTTCTAAACATAAAGGATCACATAGAAACTTTTACAACCATTTTTGTTATGACTGCAAAAGCTGTATGAAAATAATTTCAGGGAGAAACTCATTTTGTGAAAAACTTAACTATTTTTTTTTTTTTTTTATGATCGCATTTGGTGGTAAAATGGTGGCATTGAATATACCAAAATTGGCCTAGATCAATACCTTGGGTTGTCTATTTAAAAATATATATAGTTTTGATAGGTAAATAAAAAAACAATGCTCTATTTTTGTTTAAATTTTGTGATAGCAAAAATACTAAAAATTCTCTAGTCTCTTGGGCAAGTTTTTCTCTGAAAGGCTTAAATACCAGCATAATAGTGTTTTTCAGCAATCTTGTTCAATCCTGAATAGAGAGAATTCCTAGAACGGATGTCTCTCGTACATGTAGAGGCTTGCTCATATCCCAGTCTACACAGGATCACATACTGAAAAGCAAGCATTCACGTTCAGAGGCCTTGGTAATCCTGTAATCAGATGCACAGCGGCACACGCATCAGATGTGCTGCAGATTCCTCTACATCTGCGCAGTCACTGCCGCTTCACCGCAACATAAAAAAAAATCTTCAGTGGGCATGAACTGGTTTTATGACCATGTGCACTGGCATAGCATAACTTGTGCTGAATACAGGGAAGTGTGCAGAAGCTGGGGCTCAGTCATCTGTAAAAATTGTGTGTGATGTGCGGGGGAATTAAAATCCCCTAAATATAATAATATCTGTAGAAATCTGCAGCAGGAGAGACTCTCGCTGTACACATAGGCTGCACGTCATTTTAAAAATGGTTGTTATCAAAAAGAGTGACTTGGTGCTTGTCTGTAAATATAAATAGTAAAATTCCAGTAAGCCCCCCCCCCTGCCAGAGATTAGCATGCTGCAGTGGGTGATACGCTCCCCCTATCAGATACCCATAGTAGGCCCCTTACCCTCTGTACTAGCATACACGCACCCTAATGCCAGGATAAAAAAACCCAAACAGTCCTTATTGCATAAATAAACCTAAAAGTTAGATGGTTACAGGTTGTTTGCTGTTGGAATTCTGAAGATGTACAGTATGTATGTTGGCGTCGGTGTATGTGTGTTTGTGTGCATATGTGTGCTTGTCTGTGTACATGTGTGTCTGCTTCTGTGTTCAGTATGTATGTGTGTGTCTGTGTGCATATGTGTGCTTGTCTGTGTACATGTTTGTCTGCTTCTGTGTTCAGTATGTATGTGTGTGTCTGTGTGCATATGTGTGCTTGTCTGTGTACATGTTTGTCTGCTTCTGTGTTCAGTATGTATGTGTGTGTCTGTGTGCATATGTGTGCTTGTCTGTGTACATGTGTGTCTACTTCTGTGTTCAGTATGTATGTGTGTGTCTGTGTGCATGTGTGTCTACTTCTGTGTTCAGTATGTATGTGTGTGTCTGTGTGCATATGTGTGCTTGTCTGTGTGCATGTGTGTGTCTGCTTCTGTGTTCAGTATGTATGTGTGTGTATGTGTGCATATGTGTGCTTGTCTGTGTACATGTGTGTCTACTTCTGTGTTCAGTATGTATGTGTATGTCTGTGTGCATGTGTGTCTGCTTCTGTGTACAGTATGTATGTGTGTGTCTGTGTGCATATGTGTGCTTGTCTGTGTGCATGTGTGTGTCTGCTTCTGTGTTCAGTATGTATGTGTGTGTATGTGTGCATATGTGTGCTTGTCTGTGTACATGTGTGTCTACTTCTGTGTTCAGTATGTATGTGTGTGTTTGTGTGCATATGTGTGCTTGTCTGTGTGCATGTGTGTCTGCTTCTGTGTACAGTATGTATGTGTGTGTCTGTGTGCATGTGTGTCTACTTCTGTGTTCAGTATGTATGTGTGTGTTTGTGTGCATATGTGTGCTTGTCTGTGTGCATGTGTGTCTGCTTCTGTGTACAGTATGTATGTGTGTGTCTGTGTGCTTGTCTGTGTACATGTGTATCTGCTTCTGTGTTCAGTATGTATGTGTGCATATGTGTGTTTGTGTGCTTGTCTGTGTGCATGTGTGTGTGTCTGCTTCTGTGTACAGTATGTATGTGTTTGTCTGTGTGCATCTGCTTCTGTGTACAGTATATATGTGTGCTTTTCTGTGTGCATGTGTGTGTCTGCTTCAGTGTACAGTATGCATGTGTGTTTGTGTGCATATGTGTGCTTGTCTGTGTGCATGTGTGTGTGTCTGCTTCTGTGTACAGTATGTATGTGTATGTCTGTGTGCATATGTGTGCTTGTCTGTGTGCATGTGTGTGTGTCTGCTTCTGTGTACAGTATGTATGTGTGTGTCTGTGTGCATGTGTGTGTGTCTGCTTCTGTGTACAGTATGTATGTGTGTGTCTGCTTTTGTGTACAGTATGTATGTGTTTGTCTGTGTGCATCTGCTTCTGTGTACAGTATATATGTGTGCTTTTCTGTGTGCATGTGTGTCTGCTTCTGTGTACAGTATGTATGTGTGTGTCTGTGTGCATGTGTGTGTGTCTGCTTCTGTGTACAGTATGTATGTGTGTGTCTGTGTGCATATGTGTGCTTTTCTGTGTGCATGTGTGTGTCTGCTTCTGTGTACAGTATGTATGTGTGTGTCTGTGTGCATATGTGTGCTTTTCTGTGTGCATGTGTGTGTCTGCTTCTGTGTACAGTATGTATGTGTGTGTGTGTGTGCATATGTTTGCTTTTCTGTGTGCGTGTCTGCTTCTGTGTACAGTATGTATGTGTGTGTGTGTGTGCATATGTTTGCTTTTCTGTGTGCGTGTCTGCTTCTGTGTACAGTATGTATGTGTGTGTCTGTGTGCATATGTGTGCTTGTCTGTGTGCATGTGTGTGTGTCTGCTTCTGTGTACAGTATGTATGTGTGTGTGTGTCTGCTTCTGTGTACAGTATGTATGTGTGTGTCTGTGTGCATATGTGTGCTTTTCTGTGTGCATGTGTGTCTGCTTCAGTGTACAGTATGTATGTGTGTGTGCTTCTGTGTACAGTATGTATGTGTGTGCTTGTCTGTGTGCATGTGTGTGTGTCTGCTTCAGTGTACAGTATGTATGTGTGTGTGCATGTGTGTGCTTTTCTGTGTGCATGTGTGTGTCTGCTTCTGTGTACAGTATGTATGTGTGTATGTGCATATGTGTGCTTTTCTGTGTACATGCGTGTGTCTGCTTCTGTGTATGTATGTATGCATGTGTGTGTGTCTATGTACATGTGTGTCTGCTTCTGTGTATGTATGCATGTGTGTGTGTCTATGTACATGTGTGTCTGCTTCTGTGTTCAGTATGTATGTGTGCGTCTGTGTATGTGTGCTTCTGTGTATGTATGTGTGCATTTGTGTGTCTGTGCGAGTGTGGTTGCATGTGTATGCGTATGTGCATCTTTGCGTGTGTGCGTGGGTTTTTGCTATATTTTTCTATATACCTTTTCCCTTGGTGTTTGCAGATATACACTATAAAATTCACATCTGCTGATTATACACAAATCTCAGACCAACTCATTCACACGTACCCCTGTGACTAAAGGACTCACTGCATGCTCTGAATTTTTCTGGTTGAATCTAGTTCTCTGACCGGTTCTAACAATGCAGATGTGCAATTTGTGGTTACTGAACATTATAAATTAGATGATGAAACTTTTGGCAACTGAGATCATTATGCTGTGTGTGACATAGGATGCTGCACGTGATTCCTTATAATTATTATCAATTCACTCAGATTCTGCTTCCTATTCTGTAATATAAATCCTGAGTACAGTGTAATAATCAGGAACTCTAGTGCCCACTGTATACCTAAACTAACCCGTATACCTAAACTAACCCGTATACCTAAACTAACCCGTATACCTAAACTAACCCGTATACCTAAACTAACCTGTATACCTAAACTAACCTGTATACCTAAACTAACCCGTATACCTAGACTAAACTGTAAACATAAACTAACCCGTATACCTAAACTAACCTGCATACCTAAACTAACCCATATACCTAAACTAGCCCATATACCTAAACTAAACTGTAAACATAAACTAACCCATATACCTAAACTAACCCGTATACCTAAACTAACCCGTATACCTAAACTAACCTGTATACCTAAACTAACCTGTATACCTAAACTAACCTGTATACCTAAACTAACCCGTATACCTAGACTAAACTGTAAACATAAACTAACCCGTATACCTAAACTAACCTGCATACCTAAACTAACCCATATACCTAAACTAGCCCATATACCTAAACTAAACTGTAAACATAAACTAACCCATATACCTAAACTAACCCGTATACCTAAACTAACCTGCATACCTAAACTAACCCATATACCTAAACTAGCCCATATACCTAAACTAAACTGTAAACATAAACTAACCCATATACCTAAACTAACCCGTATACCTAAACTAACCCGTATACCTAAACTAACCCGTATACCTAAACTAACCTGTATACCTAAACTAAGCTGTATACCTAAAATAACCCGTATACGTAAACTAAACAGTATACATAAACTAACCCATAAACTTACCTGTATACGTAAACTAAACAGTATACATAAGCTAAACAGTATACATAAACTAACCCATATACCTAAACTAAACTGTAAACATAAACTAACCCGTATACATAAACTAAACAGTATACATAAACTAACCCATATACGTAAACTAACCCGTATACGTAAACTAAACAGTATACATAAACTAACCCATATACGTAAACTAACCTGTATACGTAACTGAACAGTATACGTAAAATAAACAGTATAGGAAAACTGACCTGTATACCTTTCTAATCCGTATAAGTAACCTGTATAGCTAAACTAACCCGTATACGCAAACTAAACAGTATACATAAACTAACCTGTATACGTAACTAACCTGTATACGTAACTAACCTGTATACGTAACTAACCTGTATACGTAACTAAACAGTATAAATAAACTAACCTGTATACGTAACTAAACAGTATACATAAACTAACCTGTATACGTAACTAAACAGTATACATAAACTAACCTGTATACGTAACTAAACAGTATACATAAACTAACCTGTATACGTAACTAAACAGTATACATAAACTAACCTGTATACGTAGCTAAACAGTATATATAAACTAACCTGTATACGTAAACTAACCTGTATATGTAAACTAAACAGTATACATAAACTAACCTGTATACGTAACTAAACAGTATACATAAACTAACCTGTATACGTAACTAAACAGTATACATAAACTAACCTGTATACGTAACTAAACAGTATACATAAACTAACCTGTATACGTAACTAAACAGTATACATAAACTAACCTGTATACGTAACTAAACAGTATACATAAACTAACCTGTATACGTAACTAAACAGTATACATAAACTAACCTGTATACGTAACTAAACAGTATACATAAACTAACCTGTATACGTAACTAAACAGTATACATAAACTAACCTGTATACGTAACTAGCCTGTATACGTAACTAAACAGTATACATAAACTAACCTGTATACGTAACTAAACAGTATACATAAACTAACCTGTATACGTAACTAAACAGTATACATAAACTAACCCGTATACATAAACTAACCTGTATACGTAACTAAACAGTATACATAAACTAACCCATATACCTAAACTAAACTGTAAACATAAACTAACCCGTATACATAAACTAAACAGTAAACATAAACTAACCCGTATACATAAACTAAACAGTATACATAAACTAACCCATAAACTAACCCGTATACGTAAACTAACCCATATACGTAAACTAAACAGTATACATAAACTAACCCGTATACGTAACTAAACAGTATACATAAACTAACCCGTATACGTAACTAAACAGTATACATAAACTAACCCGTATACGTAACTAAACAGTATACATAAACTAACCTGTATACGTAACTAACCTGTATACGTAACTAAACAGTATACATAAACTAACCTGTATACGTAAACTAAACAGTATACATAAACTAACCTGTATACGTAACTAAACAGTATACATAAACTAACCTGTATACGTAACTAAACAGTATACATAAACTAACCTGTATACGTAACTAAACAGTATACATAAACTAACCCGTATACGTAACTAACCTGTATACGTAACTAAACAGTATACGTAAACTAACCTGTATACGTAACTAAACAGTATACATAAACTAACCCGTATACGTAAACTAAACAGTATACATAAACTAACCCATAAACTAACCCGTATACGTAAACTAACCCATAAACTAAACAGTATACATAAACTAACCTGTATACGTAACTAAACAGTATACATAAACTAACCCGTATACATAAACTAACCTGTATACGTAACTAAACAGTATACATAAACTAACCCGTATACGTAACTAACCTGTATACGTAACTAAACAGTATACATAAACTAACCCGTATACGTAACTAACCTGTATACGTAACTAAACAGTATACATAAACTAACCTGTATACGTAACTAAACAGTATACATAAACTAACCCGTATACGTAACTAACCTGTATACGTAACTAAACAGTATACATAAACTAACCTGTATACGTAACTAAACAGTATACATAAACTAACCTGTATACGTAACTAAACAGTATACATAAACTAACCTGTATACGTAACTAAACAGTATACATAAACTAACCCATATACATAAACTAACCCGTATACATAAACTAACCCGTATACATAAACTAACCCATATACATAAACTAACCCGTATACATAAACTAAACAGTATACATAAACTAACCCGTATACATAAACTAAACAGTATACATAAACTAACCCGTATACATAAACTAAACAGTATACATAAACTAACCTGTATACATAAACTAAACAGTATACATAAACTAACCCATATACATAAACTAACCCGTATACATAAACTAAACAGTATACATAAACTAAACAGTATACATAAACTAACCCATATACATAAACTAACCCATATACATAAACTAACCCGTATACATAAACTAAACAGTATACATAAACTAACCAATATACGTAAACTAACCAGTATACATAAACTAAACAGTATACATAAACTAACCCATATACATAAACTAACCCGTATACATAAACTAAACAGTATACATAAACTAACCCATAAACTAACCCGTATACGTAAACTAACCCATATACGTAAACTAAACAGTATACATAAACTAACCCGTATACGTAACTAAACAGTATACATAAACTAAACAGTATACATAAACTAACCTGTATACGTAACTAAACAGTATACGTAAACTAACCCGTATACATAAACTAAACAGTATACATAAACTAACCCGTATACATAAACTAAACAGTATACATAAACTAACCCATAAACTAACCCGTATACGTAAACTAACCCATATGCGTAAACTAAACAGTATACATAAACTAACCCGTATACGTAACTAAACAGTATACATAAACTAAACAGTATACATAAACTAACCTGTATACGTAACTAAACAGTATACGTAAACTAACCCATATACGTAAACTAAACAGTATACGTAAACTAACCCATATACGTAAACTAAACAGTATACGTAAACTAACCCGTATACGTAAAATAAACAGTATAGGAAAACTGACCTGTATACCTTTCTAATCCGTATACGTAAACTAACTTGTATAGCTTGAGTAAAGTTGTGTCTGAGCAATGGTTTTCACTTCTGAACCCCAGAAATGAGTCTGTCTGTGTCTTCAGAAGTAGCATCACAGTCCTGTGTCTAAATCATTGTCACTGCTATGGAAATATGTCAGATGAAAGGGGAAAACAAAGGTACAGTGATCATGTTAAATAGATTAATGAATAAAACTTCATTCTGTGGCGTTTAGTACTGCACCTCAATCCATATCGCAGGTTTTATCACTTGTCTTGTTCTAAAGTTTTATGTTTTTTCCAGCTGCCCATGCTGCAAAGCATTTTGTCAAGATTCTTCTCATGGGCTGATACATCTAACAAAAAGCTGTTCCGCTTGTCCTACTGCAGAATAGCTGCGCACGTTCCTGCGCCTCAAGCTGCAGTCTAGCAGGGTACGCAGCCAGGAGTGCGCTCTGTTACTTTGGGACAGGAAGAACGGCTTTTCATTGGCTGTACCACCTGATGACAAGAATGCTTGGAAACAAAAAGATTTTAGCCAGTGAAACATGAAAGTACAACAGGATAACAACGGATATAAAACCTGTGCTCTAATAAACACCCTAAGATGCTCTTTACACTCTTTTACTTTTACTGACCCTTTAAATTGCATAAGAAATGAGACCTAACCAGTGAGACTTCAAAATACAAAGATTCTTCAGGCATTGTAAAAAGTCAAAATATACAAATGTACTAAATCGGTTAAACCTACAAATGACACCCTGTGGGGCAATCTGAGCCCTCAAGCTTTAGTGAATTGGATCCCAGGCATAATAGTTAGAGAGATTTGTATCCCTGTAGTTGGTTGCAGAATTGCACGTAGCAAGGGTGACCATGAGAGATTAGGGGAGGAGCCTTCAGCGAATTAAATGCCCATTAGAATTAAATATGCAGAGAGGAGAATTAAATGAAGCATGTGTATACCTTGGGGTAAGAGAAGTAACATAAACCACTGCAGTATTTATTAGACGTTTGCTTTTAGAGCGACATAGAGCTGCAATAAGAAAATAGGGTTAAGCATATTTAAAGGACCATTAACCGCTCTGACATTGTAATATAAATTGTTTAATTATGTGTAGTAGAACAACTTTGAAGAAGATTTTCATTATTTATTGTGTCCCCCTTCCCTGTAATAATACTGTAAATATTTTATTATTTCATCTTCTTATTGAATCCCATTAAACTCAACTGGCTTCACAACCTTACTTTGAGAATGTTGTGACATGTGAGTGACAATCTCAGGTTAACAGCATTATGCACTCCTGGTCTCCTGGAGGGGGGGGGGGGCATGTGAGACTCACTGTAGCACAGACAATCTCAGGTTAACAGCATTATGCACTCCTGGTCTCCTGTCCCTCTGGGAAGGGGTGGGGGCATGTGAGACTCACTGTAGCACAGACAATCTCAGGTTAACAGCATTATGCACTCCTGGTCTCCTGTCCCTCTGGGAAGGGGGGGGGGGGCATGTGAGACTCACTGTAGCACAGACAATCTCAGGTTAACAGCATTATGCACTCCTGGTCTCCTGTCCCTCTGGGAAGGGTGGGGGCATGTGAGACTCACTGTAGCACAGACAATCTCAGGTTAACAGCATTATGCACTCCTGGTCTCCTGTCCCTCTGGGAAGGGGTGGGGGCATGTGAGACTCACTGTAGCACAGACAATCTCAGGTTAACAGCATTATGCACTCCTGGTCTCCTGTCCCTCTGGGAAGGGGGGGGGGGCATGTGAGACTCACTGTAGCACAGACAATCTCAGGTTAACAGCATTATGCACTCCTGGTCTCCTGGAAGGGGGGGCATGTGAGACTCACTGTAGCACAGACAATCTCAGGTTAACAGCATTATGCACTCCTGGTCTCCTGGAGGGGGGGGGCATGTGAGACTCACTGTAGCACAGACAATCTCAGGTTAAAAGCATTATGCACTCCTGGTCTTCTGTCCCTCTGGGAAGGGGGGGGGGGCATGTGAGACTCACTGTAGCACAGATAATCTCAGGTTAACAGCATTATGCACTCCTGGTCTTCTGTCCCTCTGGGGAGGGGGGCATGTAAGACTCACTGTAGAACGGACAATCTTAGGTTAACAGCATTATTCCTTCTGGGAAGGGTGGGCACAGTCATACTGTAGCACAGACAATCTCAGGTTAACAGCATTTTGCACTCCTGGTCTCCTGTCCCACTGGAGGTAATATGTGAGTCTCACTGTATTATTGTCCTGTACACAGACAATCTCAAGATAACTGCAGTATGCTCTCCTGGTCTCCTTTCCCTCTGGGGTTGGGTGACATGTGAGATTCACTGTATCATTGTACTATACGCAGACAATCTCAGGATAACTGTAGTATGCACTCCTGGTCTCCTGTCCCTCAGGGATTGTGACATGTGAGACTCACTGTAGCATTGTCCTGTACACAGATAATCTCAGGATACTGCAGTATGCATTCCTGGTCTCCTATCCCTCATGGGCTTTGACATCTGAGACTCAATGTACCATTGTCTTGTACACAGATAATCTCAGAATAAACGCAGTATGCACTCCTGGTCTCCTATCTCTCAGGGGGATGAGATGTGAGACTCACTGTACCATCGTCCTGTACACAGATAATCTCAGGAAACTGCAGTATGCACTCCTGGTCTCCTGTCCCTCTGGGGGGACATGTGAGACTCACTGTTCCATTGTACTGTACGCAGACAATCTCAGGATACTGAAGTATGCACTCCTGGTCTCCTGTCCCTCTGCAAATTTGTGAGGATCACTGTACCATTGTCCTGTACATAGACAATCTCAGGATACTGCAGTATGCACTCCTGGTCTCCTGTCCTGGGGATTTGTGAGACTCACTGTACCATTGTCCTGTACACAGATAATCTCAGGATACTGCAGTATGCACTCCTGGTCTCCTGTCCCTCTGGGGATATGTGAGACTAACTGTACCATTGTCCTGTACACAGACAATCTCAGGATACGGCAGTATGCACTCCTGGTCTCCTGTCCCTCTGGGGATTTGTGAGACTCAATGTACCATAGTCCTGTACACAGACAATCTAAGGATACTGCAGTATGCACTCCTGGTCTCCTGTCCCTCTGGGGATTTGTGAGACTCACTGTACCTTTGTCCTGTACACAGATAAACTCAGGATACTGCAGTATGCACTCCTGGTCTCCTGTCCCTCTGGGGATTTGTGATACTCACTGTACCATTGTCCTATACACAGATAATCTCAGGATACTGCAGTATGTACTCCTGGTCTCCTGTCCCTCTGGGGATTTGTGAGACTCACTGTACCATTGTCCTGTACACAGATAAACTCAGGATACTGCAGTATGCACTCCTGGTCTCCTGTCCTGGGGATTTGTGATACTCACTGTACCATTGTCCTATACACAGATAATCTCAGGATACTGCAGTATGCACTCCTGGTCTCCTGTCTCTCTGGGGATTTGTGAGACTCACTGTACCATTGTCCTGTACACAGATAAACTCAGGATACTGCAGTATGCACTCATGGTCTCCTGTCCCTCTGGGGATTTGTGAGACTCACTGTACCATTGTCCTGTACACAGATAAACTCAGGATACTGCAGTATGTACTCCTGGTCTCCTGTCTCTCTGGGGATTTGTGATACTCACTGTACCATTGTCCTATGCACAGATAATCTTAGGATACTGCAGTATGCACTCCTGGTCTCCTGTCTCTCTGGGGATTTGTGATACTCACTGTACCATTGTCCTATGCACAGATAATCTTAGGATACTGCAGTATGCACTCCTGGTCTCCTATCTCTCAGGGGGATGACATGTGATACTCACTGTACCATTGTCCTATACACAGATAATCTCAGGATACTGCAGTATGCACTCCTGGTCTCCTGTCTCTCTGGGGATTTGTGAGACTCACTGTACCATTGTCCTGTACACAGATAAACTCAGGATACTGCAGTATGCACTCCTGGTCTCCTGTCTCTCTGGGGATTTGTGAGACTCACTGTACCATTGTCCTGTATGCATCCCTGGTCATTTGGGGTGACATCTGAGACCCCCTATAGCATTCTCTATAGAATGACTGGTTAATGCTCGTATACATATGAATTACAAATGCTGATTAATAATCTTCATTACTACTACTTTAATTCATCCAATGAAAAAGAAGCTGCTGTTGTGTATTTAGTTGTGTGAATATTAACCCCTCACTGCAAACATCTGGACTAAGTGGTCTGCGGCAGTAAATCTATTTACTTTCTAATGATAAAGGCTTAGTGTCTAAATCTCCTCTTCTTCCCATGATACAATGTGATATAATAACAGATAAATCATCAGAAGATCAAATTAAAGGAACAGTAAACACTCTGACATTGTTTGTAAAATGTTTGTGTAGTAAAAATATTTTATTACTTATGGTACCTCCTTTCCTGCAATTTAAAGGGACAGTCAAGTCCCAAAAAAACTTTCATGTTTAAAATAGGGCATGTAATTTTAAACAACTTTCCAATTTACTTTTATCACCAATTTTGCTTTGTTCTCTTGGTATTCTAGTTGAAAGCTAAACCTAGGAAGGCACATTTGAGCATTTCTAAGCCCTTGAAGGCCGCCTTTTATCATGCTTTTTTATTTGCTTTTCACAACAGGGGAGAGCTAGTTCATATATATATAGATAACATTGTGATCACGCCCGTGGCTTGTGGCAGACACTGCACTAATTGGCTTAAATCAAAGTCAATAGATAATAAATAAAATGTCGTGATCAGGGGGCTGTCAGAAATAGCTTAGATACAAGTTAATCACAGAGGTAAAAAGTATATTAATATAACTGAGATAAGGAGCAGTCTGCAGAGGGTTAGATACAAGGTAATCACAGAGGTAAAAAGTATATTAATATAACTGAGATAAGAGGCAGTCTGCAGAGGCTTAGATATAAGGTAATCAAAGAGGTAAAAAGTATATTAATGTAACCGTGTTGGTTGTGCAAAACTGGGGAATGGGGAATAAAGGGATTATCTATCTTTTTAAAACAACAAAAATTCTGGTGATGACTGTCTCTTTAAACCTGAGAATTAGAGGTTCACTTGGCCTAGCCCTGCTATATATCTATCCCCAACGGGCCTCAGCAAAGATAAGATATGAAACCTCAAAACTGGATATTTTGCTAACATAATTACTGTCTAGCTGTGACTACTGCAGTAACAATTAAGTATTGGCTCCTCCAAATAGGTGGAGTTTGGCTTTTGAAAAACAGTTGCAGCAAACAAGATAATGCATCTTAAACATTGTCACACTCATCTGCTATGTTAATTACAAGGTGTTTAAAGTTGCTACTACTATTGCAAAATCATGATGTGGCGCACTTACAATGTACAAGGTTTTGCAAATCAAGAGCCGCTCTTTGTTCATGTTGTTTTGGGGATTTTTTTAAAACTGAAATCCATGCAGAATTCCTCATTTAGATGGAACAATGAAACCAAGTGAGTAAAATGCCCCTTAAAGACACCGATCATGTTGTAGCAAAGAAAGTTTAAAGCTTGTGGTCTGTTTTGCGGCTACTTATCTAGTTTGAATGCCAGTGCCGGCTGCTGATTAAGAAGCACTGAGCATTCCCCCGTATAAAGCGCGGATTAGCTAGGGCTGGCGTCGCTGTTAAGAAATATCTATCATAAAGCTGTTCTATGTAACGCCAGTGGCTGGTCTTGAATCTTATCAGCATTAATAGCATGACACAAGCTACATATAAAGTACAGGTAGCTCTTAAAGGGACATGAAACACAAACATTTTCTTCCATGATTCTGACAGAAAATGCCATTTTAAACAGCTTTCTAATTTGCTTCTGTTATCAAATTTTCTTTGTTTTCTTGATATCTTTTGTTGGAAAGCAGGGAGGTGCACGCAGCAGCATGCAGGTGTCTGGAGCCCTATATGGCAGCAGTTTTGCAAGAAAGTTATCCATATGCAAGAGCACTATTTCCTGCCATGTAGTGCTACAGATGCTACCTAGGTATCTCTTCAACCAGAATATCATGGGAATAAAGCACATTTCATAATTGAAGTAAATTGGAAACTTTTTAAAAATAATTATGCTCTGAGGGACTTCCGGTGGGCGGCCGCTGAGGGAAGACGCAAGACTGCCAACAGGATGCCCACCTCTCTCCCGAAGGCCCAGCGAAGGGAAAAGTTAGTTGTAGCCGACAAAGCACGCCCATAAAACCCACGAGACTTCCAAGGTATTTCAATGCTATCACAACCCAGCACTCTACAACATCATACACATTAACACTTCAAACACATAGAAAACGACACTATGCTGAATAGTCATTTATCTGTAGTGAGTTGGAACGTAGGAGGCATCACCTCCCCGCAGAAGCGTAAATCAATACTACGTTATCTACACTCCAGAAAAACTGACATTGCCATCCTGGAAGAGACACACCTCTCGCAGCTAGAACATCAAAAATTGAAACAGAGCTGGGTGGGGGAGGTTATCTACACACCATATGAGCAGAGGAGAGCTAGGGGAGTGGCAATACTTTTTAGGAAAAATCTACAATACACCATTTGCAAAACACGAACAGATCAGGAAGGAAGGTACATTATGATACAGCTAGAAGTTGGTGGGCTGACTTTTACACTGGTCGGAATCTATGGACCACAGACCCAAAAACAACTATTCTTGAGGACATTGCACACAGAAATCATGAACTTTACCACTTCTCCTCTTATTATTGGAGGGGACTTTAATATTGCCCCACAGGTCCCTGCTGATAGATTTGCTAACCCTGACAAAAACACCCCCTCGTCCAAAAGAGTATTGAACTCCAAAAAGGAATCACTGATGATACGCACACTAGCGAGGTCATTGAACTTGCAAGATGTGTGGAGAGCCAAATACCCGGAAAACAGGGAATACACATGCATGTCCATATCAAAAGATACCCTTTCAAGACTAGATTATTTCTTAATTTCCTCAAGCTTATGCCCGAGAGTGGTGGAAGCAGCCATAGACCCTATAACAATCTCGGACCACGCCCCTATAACAGTAACAGTCCACGTAGAAAGCTCTGCCCGCAAAACCAACAAATGGGTCTTCCCATCTTATCTATATAGGGATCCAAACTTTTATAGACATATTCTGGGGGAATGGCACACCTATGTGAATCTTAATAGGGCTCATGTTGAAGACCCCCTCCTATTTTGGGAGGCGGCCAAGGCTGTATTGAGAGGGACTATCTCGGCCTACGCCACATCCATTAGAAGACAAAGCAAACAAAAAACAGAACAGCTTCTGACACGCCTATTAAATGCGAGAAACAAATACCTCAGAAACCCCAATACCGTAAACTTACATAAATACAAAGAGGCCAAAACACTTAGAGACAACTACATAATACAACAATCCAATAAGACCCACGCCAAAACGCAAGCCAGATACTATAGATTTGGAAATAAAACTGGGAAGTTATTAGCCAGAGTCACTAAACTAACTAAGAAACGGAGCTCAGTTTTAGCAATAAGACGGGGAGACGTGATACTTAACAAAGAGACTGACATCCAGGAGGCCTTCACTAGTTTCTATAAAGATCTTTATTCCGCGCAGCACATACATGACTCAGATAGGGACAGTTTTTGGACTCATATCCAGCTACCAAAGCTAGAACAGAACAAACTTGGAGAAATCAACTCCCCCATCACCCCAGAGGAAATAGTGGCCACAATCAAAGATTTAAAGCTAGAGAAATCCCCGGGCCCTGATGGACTACCGGCGGAGTTCTACAAAATTATGGGACCAGACATAGCAGAGGCTCTGGCGAAGTTGTTTAATGGATTGATGGAGGACACAGTGGTCCCCTCTGTTAGGTTTGCAGAAGCACACATTAGTATCATACCAAAAGAAGGACGTGACCCCCTTCTCACACAGTCTTACCGCCCTATCTCCCTGTTAAACCAGGACTACAAGATCTTGACAAAAGTCCTTGCCAATAGATTGGCAAGAGTCTTGCCATCGCTCATCCACAGCGACCAGACAGGCTTTGTCAAGGGGAGATCATCAGTCCTTAACATTAGGAGAGTCCAAACAGTCATTCAGTACTATTGGCAGATCTAAAGGGAAGAGAGAAAGCCACAAAGAAGCAGCCCTACTACTAATCGATGCTGAAAAAGCCTTCGATAGGGTTCTGTGGGATCATCTCTTTTATACTCTGGGGAAGATGGGAATAGAAGGTTCATTTGTAAAAGCAGTGTCCAATCTATATTGGATCCCCCAGGCATCGATTCTTGTAAACGGGATGGCCACACAGCCCTTTATGTTACACAGGGGTACGAGACAGGGTTGCCCCCTGTCTCCCCTCCTCTTTGACATTGCGATTGAACCCCTAGCGTGGGCAATCAGGGAACAATTAGAGGGAATGCAGATAGGTGAGACGCGTTCACACATCTCGTTATTTGCAGACGATATGGTTTTATTTTTACAAAACCCACGCAGTAACATTCCCCGACTAATGAAGTTAGTGACAGACTTTGGTAAGATCTCAGGTTACACGATTAACACAGACAAAACTGAACTAGTTTGGTTGTTATCCAAAGGAGATAGACAAATTCCACAGTTTGATTTTAAAGTAGTGGAAGGGAACTTTAAATATCTAGGTATAAATCTCAATACAGACCCACGAAAGTGGTATTCAATAAATTACGGCCCCTTACTAGGACAGTTGAAAAATCTGCTTAAAACATGGTCTCCGCTCCCCTTGTCTACCTCGGGCAGAGTGGGCCTCATAAAAATGGTCTACTTTCCAAAGTTACTTTATTTCTTTCAGACTTTACCCTTTCTGCTCAAAAAGACAGATTTGCGAGAAGTGACTCAGACGGTCCTTCAGTTTGTCTGGAGCAATAAAAAGCATAGGGTCAGCTACTCGAAACTCACAGCAACACGCGAAATGGGGGGACTGGCGCTGCCCAATTTTGAATTTTACAATTGGGGCGGCCCAGTGCAAATTTGTCATAGATTGGATGACAGGGCAAGGTACATTCACAAACATTAAACTAGAAAACACACTGATAAAACCTTGGACATTAGAAATGATACCACATATGACACACTCGCAAGCGACTAAATACCTGATGGACATTGACTTACTGAACCACCCAGCGAGAGCCTGGAGACTGACCTGCAAACACCTGGGGGGGGGGGGAAATAGAGTAATATCTTACTTACCATGGGGGGGGGGACCCCGAATTCCCGGCGGGTCTAACAGAAGCCTTCAGCCACTGGAGAAGGCTTGGATTACGCACGGTGGGCCAGACCCTACAGATAGGGGGAACACATGCAATCATTTGAGGAACTGAGGCAGCTATTCAGGCTTCCAAGAACACACCACTATGCTTATCTGCAGGCCAGGCACTACCACATAGCACTGCGTAGGGAGAACAAGGGAACAGATCAGTCGCAGATTGTGCACATTATACAACTAGCAGAACAGGGCAACACATCCATATCCCCACTCTACCGAACCTTGAACAAAGCAACAAGCACATTATGCTTGAATAGAATAGCTGAGATCTTGAGATCCTTGCTGGATGAGGAAGTTTCCGATAGGGAGATAGAAGAGAGCATACTTAGAGTCAAGTGAGCCACTCTTTCGTCGGAAGTGAGGGAGTCACACTTTAAACTCTTACATGATAGTTACATAACGCCCAAGAAATACCAGAAATGGAAAACAAACAGGGACAATAAATGCCCAAAGTGCGGGAAAGAAGAGGCAGACATCAAACATATGACATGGAACTGCCCCAAGCTAGTTAAATTTTGGAAAATGACAACTTACTGGGCAAATAGGTGCATGAGCTTACATACTAGGGAACTTACATTTAGAAACATCATACTACTAGATCTTGGGGATATACCGAGAACTTCCAGATTAATCATGTCCAATATAGTGTTGGTAGCAAGGCGCCTGATATTCCAAAACTGGTTGAAACATGACCCACCTACTGTGTCACAATTGAAGCAGACAATGTTAAATCAAATGTTTATTGAACAGGCAGATGGGCTGGGTGATATCGTAAAGAGAGTGAAGTCATTTATCACAAAATGGGAACCCTTCCTTCACACACTCCCAATCCCACTGTGTAAGATGGTTATAGCACCGTTCAAGAACACAGATTATATATTAGAGGCAAATCTCAGAGGAGAGTGGAAATGGGACTAAAAAGGAGGCTATGAATGTAGGGAGTAGAGGTGGAGTATCCAAACTGGGGTAAGTTGGCTAAGTTACAGGAATTGTATTGTATTGTATTAATTGTATTGTACTATATGTTTGTTAAAAAGTGGGGGGATTGATTCAAGTTTCACAGGTCCAGTCAATACTCTTCAGTGGGGGTATATTTCTCATGGACAATCTTTGGACTTTTGATAAGTGATAGTAAAGGCTGGACCACTTTATGTTCTCGATTCTCACCCTTTTTTGAAACTCTGTAATGTCTATTGTTTACTGAATATGTGATGTATCATTCTCCTATATGTGGCACACAAAAATAAAGATATTTAAAAAAAATAAAATAATTATGCTCTGGAGTTTCATATCCCTTTAATTGATAGATTATTTTTACCACATAGGCCTTGCGCTAGCGCCCCCTTAGTACACATGCTCAGGGACTGTACTGTGTTACAAGAATGCTCCTACGCATTTTGAGTCACACTTGAATGTCCCTTTAAAAAGTGTGAGTAAATGTGGCAGTTGCAGGTGACGAGGCTCGTGTTCTGCTCTGCCTTTTCAGGAGATCAGTAAGCTGAGTACTAATAGCAACTTGTGGTTATCAGCTGCTGTTAGTCAAATAAAAGTTCCATTCCACCTTAAAGAGAGTAATTCAAAATGTATTAAAGGGACAAAATACTCATATGCTAAATCACTTGAAAGTGATGCCGCATAACTGTAAAAAGCTGACAGGGAAATATCACCTGAGCATCTCTATGTAAAAAAGAGAAGATATTTTATCTCTTAATTTTATTAGCTCACCAGAGTAAGTGCTCTGTTAACAGTTATACTTCAGCTGCTGTCCAGGTGTAAGTTGGAAAAAAATAACATTAGCCAATCAGCATCAATGTCGTGTGATTTCATAGTAAACGTCTTTAAATAAGGAAATAACATGACTGTGCCTGCACATAGCATATTCACACTATCTTGCAAGTCCTGGGACTAGCTTCCTGATTGGCTGCTTAAAGTCTCTTTACAGTGGGGTGTGAATACTTTGGAAATTATGAGGTAAAATATCTTCCTTTTTTACATAGAAATATTCAGGTGATATTTTCTAGTCAGCTTTTTATAGATATGCTGCATCACTTTCAAGTGTTTCAACATTTAGGTATCATGGTCCTTTAAAGTTTTTTGGGTTTTTTATGTATTTTCCTTTGCTGAATAAACCTACTTTTTATGTTAGAGTTGTCCCCTATTAACCAGTGAACAACAGATATGTGGGAATTATTTGTACTCCTGATATTTTCACTTTAAAGTAAAACAGCGGTTTACTTTTTTTTTTTACCATGTTTAAAGGAACACTGAACCCAAATGTTTTCTTTCGTTATTCACATAGAGCATGCAATTTTAAACAACTTTCTAATTTACTCCTATAATCGCTTTTTCTTCGTTCTCTTGCTTTCTTTATTTGAAAAAGAAGTCATTTAAGCTATTTTGTTGGTTCAGAACCATGGAAAGCACTTGTTTATTGGTAGGTGAATTTACCCACCAATCAGCAAGAACAACACAGTGTGTTCACCAAAAATGGGCCGGCATCTAAACTTACATTCTTGCATTTCAAATAAAGATATCAAGAGAATGAAAAGAATTTGATAATAGGAGTAAATTAGAAAGTTGCTTAAAACTGCATGCTCTATCTGAATCACAATAGAAAATGTTTTGGGTTCAGTGTCCCTTTAACTGCAGCTCATTCATATGAAAAATATTAAGTATAATGTCCCTTTAAGGGGACATTAAATAGTAAATAAATGCTAGTTATTATTATTATTATTACTATTATCATTTATTTGTATAGTGCCGCCAAATTCCGTAGCGCTGGGTACAGTGATAGGGATATACAATGACAACGATTTGTGATAAAATACAAAACATAAATAAACTAAACAAATCTAGTACAGGAGGAAGAGGGCCCTGCTCCGGAGAGCTCACATCCTACAGGTTTAGGGTGCAGAGACATAAGGTTGGGGGTAGCTTGTCACATCGGTTGTAGTTGCAGCAGTGAGTCAGGCAGTTCATGTATTAGTTTGGTTAGGATGAGGGATGGAGGGGAGATGGTAAACCTCTCTGAATAGGTGGGTTTTCAAGGAGCATCTGAAGCTATACAAGGTTGGAGACAGTCTTATGGAGCGGGGTAGAGAGTTCCAGAGGACAGGAGCAGCACGTGAGAAGTCTTGGAGACGGGAGTGGTACGTAGAGATAACAGGAGTGGAGAGACGTAGGTCAGAGGTTGATCGAAGAGGACAGGATGGGGAATATTTCACAATGAGAGAGGAAATATAGTTGGGAGTTTTTAAAATTATATTAGTTAGAAGCAAATGTAAGGTTTTAGTTTCTATAAAATATTTTAGTTTCAAGGTAATGAATGTTGGAATGTTATACCCCGGATTTTCCTAATTTTATCTCTTCTGCTGAGGACAAATAGGGACAGATAAAGTGCAAGCAATGGCCGTATATAATACAGTAATGTTAAAGTAACTATTTAGCAGAGTTTTAAATCCCTTTAACATTACCATATGTTTCAAAGCCGTTATTTGTACTTTCTTTCCATTATTGTCCTCCGCATAAGAGATTAGAACCTACACCAAATTAAAGATTTGATATTATAAGGTCAAACTGTTTCATGTCCCTTTATGTCGGAGACCATAAACTAAAGCATTTTAGTTCCCTTTTGTCTCGGTAACTACGTGACGGCATTCTGTGAATATTAATCTGCAAGTAAATGTGTGCTGATGATTAAGTTACCTAATGACAAACGTCTCACTGGTAATGAGCTGTCCGTAATTGATTTACATGAAAACGATAGAAGTAATGACAGCAGATACACCAGATCTTTAGCAGAAATAGCTCAGTAATAGAGGGACATCTGAGTTACTCATGCAGTGAATCTAAGGAGAGCATTTCCTTACCTATTACATTGTAGTTGTCACGCTGATGAATATGAGTGCTTGCTGTATATCACTATAGCACTATATCATATGCTTAGGTGCGATATAAAACCATTATTGGATTAGTAGTACTGAGATGCATGCTAGTGCTAAGTGGGTTGTCCAGCCATAATGCGGCCCTCTTTTATTAAGCCCTCACAGCTTTGTTCCCAGTTACTCCTCTAGATTAGAACATTGACAACACACATAATGGTTGTGCAACATGTTCCCCCTTGCCTGATCTGCTACATTCATTATGTTTGAGTTCTGTATGTGTGCATGTGCACAGCTACCAATGATTTAAAGACATTTCCAGGAACACTCAAGTTACCAGATACGTGTTATGCTCACTATGCTCCACCTTAGAACATAATTATACATCATATGAAATAGTCTTCTTATGTATAATCAGTAGAACATTCAGATACCAACCAGTTCACCAGAATAGATTGTATTAGCTCTGTAAAATGCAGGAGTCTGAGATGCCACAATATACAGCAACTATATACAAAGCCTCATGTGAGATTCCCACAGTCTGTGCACACCCATACCAATCCCTCACCTCGGGCAAGCTTTTACAATTCGAGACAGACTCCTGGGACAATTTTGCCAAAAAGCCTCAGGCAACAGCTTTAGTGACTTAGGAAGCTTGGTCATGGAGCCAAAGCTTTCACTTGTTTTATGTGTGATAGCAAACGGGGCTGTGATGTCTCCAAAAGGGAAAGCAGGATTAGTGGGGTGAAATAAATAAAAGTGGTCGATCATCTCAGCTCTGAAACAGAGAGAGGAACCGGAGGGGCCCCATCATCTGCCAGTCTTTGTGCTGGGGTGTTGGAGGATGTGTAACCAGAGGCGTAACTAGAAACCACAGGGCCCAGGTGCAAGAATCCAAGAAGGGCTCCCCCACCCCCCAAAAAAATTAAATTTGCATAAGAACTAAGAAATGCACGGCAACAACACAATGCAATAGCACTTAGTCTAAACTCCAACTGAGTAATTGATTTCTGACAAGTTTTAAAGTTATGTCTATTTCAACTCCCCTTTTATCACAAAAGGGTGCATAAACGTATATGATTTCAGTTCTTACACATGCTCAGTAGAAGCTAGTGACACAAAAAGTGTACATATAAAAAGACTGAACATTTTGTTAATGAATGTAAATTGTAAAATTGTTTACAATTGCATGCGACTGTCCCTTTAATGTCCCCAAGTCAATTAAATTATTTTGTTATTGAGAGTGACAAGCAGTTTAGAAATGGACTGATTAATAATTCTAAAATATTATATTAGCCTAAAGCCTTTTATCTGCTGAATTAGGGAAGCAGTGGTCTTATAAATATATACAAGTAGGTGACTATGTGACAAGCAGTTTAGGAATGGTTAATAATTTAAAAACAGATTTGCCTAAGGCCAGACCATTTCTAAACTGCTTGTCACACAGTCACAGACTTGTATTTATTTGTAAGGCCACTGCTTCCCTAGTTTAGCATATCATTACAAAAGGTCTGCACACACAATACATATTTATATATGCACAGTATATGTCCCCACCCCCTGCAATAAATGATGCCCCCAGCCCCTCAGCAATAAATGATTCCCCCAGCCCCCCTGCAATAAAACAATGCCCCAGCCCCCTGCAATAAATGATGCCCCCCAGCAATACAATTATGCCCCAGCTCCCCTGCAAAAATGATGCCCCCAACAAAAATATGATTCTCCCAGCCTCCCTGCAAAAAATGTCTCAGCAATAAACAATGCCCCCAGCCCCCCTGTAATAAAGTATTTCCCCAGCCCCTCTGTTATAATAATATGCCCCCTTCAATAAAATGATGCTCCCAGCCCCCTGCAATAAATGATGCCCCCTGCCCCACTGCAATAAATGATGCCCCCAGCAATAAAATGATACCCCAGCCCCCCTGCAATAAAATGATGCCCCAGCCCCCCTGCATTAAACTGACGCCCCAGCCCCTGCAATAAAATGATGCCCCTAACAAAAATATGATGCCCCTAGCCCCCCTGCAATAAAATGATGCCCCCAGCCCACTGCAATAAATGATGCCCCCAGCCCCCCTGTAATAAAATGATGCCCAGCACCCTGCAATAAAATGATGCCACAGCCCCCTGCAATAAAATGATGCCACAGCCCCCTGCAAAAAAATTATGCCCCAGCCCCCCTACAAAATAATGATGCCCCCAGCCCCCCTGCAAAAAAATGATGCCCCAGCAATAAAATGAGGCCCCCCTGCAATAAATGATGCCCCCAGCAATAAAATGATGCCCCAGCCCCCCTGCAATAAAATGATGCCCCCAGCAATAAAATAAAGCCCCCTGCAAAAAAATTATGCCCCAGCCCCCTGCAATAAATGATGCCCCCAGCCCCCCTGCAATAAATGATGCCCCCAGCCCCCCTGCAATAAAATGATGAATGCATGGACCATTGCCAGTAGCTCATATATACTGCAAAGCTATTGTGTTTGTGACAGTTAGTCAGTGTATATAATTAACTTCGAAGGAAAGACCTCAAAAGGAACTTGAAATTTACACACACGTGGAGTCTTGGACATGACTGACTGTGTTCTGTGAAGTAGTATTCTACTCTGCTAGCCAGCCTTGGAGGGAAAATGGGAAAAGATTCTTAGCTGTGCTTACCAATGATTCATGAATGCACAGCCAGCCCTGACCCTGACTACTCCTCGGTCGGTCCCACACTCGGCTCCCACTCTCTCTCTCTGATGGCTGCTGCGAGTGCGTTCCTGCTCTTCTGCTGCTGCTGCTGCTGCTCATGGCTCGCCGCTCCTCCACTGACTGACCCCAGTGGATCATGATGGAACCGTCCTCAGATATTGTGGCAATTTTTTTTTTTATTAAAATAGAGCCAAAAGAAAAAGGCAGCCTCGCTTGCCATACCCAAAGGCCGGCCCTGAGTCCACTGACTCAACTGTCCTTCCTAGCGTGCTACTTCATTTTATTGACTAATTCTTTTTTTTTTTTTTTTTACCAATACAAACAGTAAAATATAGCTTCTAATGAAACAAGTCTCTATTGTTTTGTAAACATAAAAGAAATAACCGTTTTCTTCTTACATAAGTTAGATGAGGCAGGTTGCTAACAGAAAGTTTGTTATAAATTAAATAATTCGTTATAAGCATGAATTTAAACTGCATAAGATATAAAATAGGCGGTATGGTTCTTGCAGGAAAAAACATGGGTTTTATTTGTTAGGGTGAGCATATGGGTGGTCGATTCTCTTGGTAACGCGTAGTTTATTTCTTTAAACTTGAGGGTGTTGATGAAAGATTGTGGCTTGTAGGTGAATTTCTGGTTAAGATATTCTTCCCATAGGAAGCAGATTGAATGGTAGTCATCTATTTGTTTATTGCGTGTGTAATAGTATTTTTCTAGTTGGAGGGATTGGGAGGTCATTTCTTTCCAGGTGGGGAATGATGGAAGATTTTGTGATTTCCAATTTTTTGGTATCAGCCTTTTAGCTGAGTTTACCATGATAGTTAATAGTGCTAGTTGTAATTTGCATTTTACTTGGGTGAATTTGTTGAAAAGGAAGAACCAAATGTTTAGTTCAAGGGTTACAGATAAAAAAAAATCAAATTCCGCTTTGATTGCCTCCCAGTATGCCTGAGCGGTAGGGCATGTCCACCAAATATGTGTGGGGGTGCCTTCTGCCTTGCAACCTCTCCAGCACTCTGGTGAAAGTGCGGGGAGCATGGTGTGCAGTCGGTATGGGGTATAATGCCACCTATATAGAAATTTGACATTCATATCCATAAAACATATAGAGGATGATGATTTTGTCATGGAGGTGAAATTGTTTAGACACTCTTTGTGGGTTTGGGTGATGCCAATTTCTCTCTCCAATTTCTGTGCATAGGAGGGGAAGGATGTATTGTATGTTTGCATGAGTAGTTGATGTATGAATGATAGGAGGCCTTTATTCAAAGTATTGTGAAGGGAAATGCTTTCAAAGCTAGTTAGGTTGTTTTAGGAGGAAATCCGAGAGTTCTTGATATCTGAGCCAGTTGACGTGTGTGTTCTCTAGGGGAAGCGTGATCTCTGATAGAGGTTTGGGTTTCCCATTCTGAATAATTGTGAGGTAGGGGGAAGATTTGGACACATGGGGTATTGGGGTTGTTAGAGTGAATAGTTGAAAAGGGAAGTCTGTGTTCTTATTAAGGGGGGTTAGCTGGGAGGGTATTGTGGATATATTGTTATATTGTTTGATGTGTGTATCCCATAGTTTGAACGTTTCTGCAGTAATTGTTGGGAGGTGTCCTGGAAGGTTCCACTTATTCGGAGGCAACCAGCATTTGCTGCCGAGGTAATAAGTATTGGATAATAAATGCTCTAAGAGGATCCATTCTCTATGGGTCGAGTGTTTGCTCCAGTGTAAAATTCTAGTAAAAAAAAGTGGCTAGTCTGTAATGTGTTATATTTGGGATCCCGAGTCCACCTAATTCCTTAGGGCGGTAAAGTGTAGCAGTAGCTATTCAGGGCCTTTTGTGTTGCCATATGAATGAGATGATAGACTTTTGGAGATTATGGATTAATGATTTTGGAATGGGGATCGGTAGGGTTTGGAAAAGGTATAATAGTTTGGGGAGGAGGATCATTTTGACCGAGTTAATCCTTCCAAGCCACGAAAGTGGTTTGCTGCTCCAGGATTGCAGGAGAGTGTGTGTCTCAGTATATATGGCTTTGAATTTTGAATCAAGTATTGTGTGTATGTATAGGGATATGTAGACTCCTAAGTATTTTATAGAATGGAGTATATGGTAGCTTTGTATTCCTGATGGGCGATTCTAAATCCATGGATAGCTGTGTTGCGCCTGATATGAGAGGCTAGTACCTCCATGACAAGGACAAATAGTATAGAGAGAGGGGGCACCCCTTTCCCGTTCCGTTGGCGATGTTGAATGGGAGGGATAGGGTATCATTTAGCTTAATTTTTGCTTGAGGGTTAATGTAAAAATATATTTTTTTTTCTTCCTATAAAGGAAGGTTTAGTCGAAGCCAAATTGTTTGTGTCATCTGTAAGAATCGCCAGTCTAGCCTATCAAAGGCTTTCTCCGCATCCATTGAAATGAATACGGAGGGGGTTTTACTGTTGATTACGTGTTCCACCAGAAGAAGAATTTTGGTGGTGTTATCTTTAGTTTCTCTCTTTGGGGTGAATACGGCTTGGTTAATATAGACAATTGATGGTAGAATAGTGTTGATACGGGTGGCTATTTTGGCATACAATTTGATATCCGTATTTAGGTGGGATATCGGGCAAAAATTTGCAGGCGTAGTAGGGGGTTTACCTGGTTTGAGAAATACCACAACTTTTGCTTCCAGCATAAATTGCGGGAAGGGATTGGTATCTGTTACTTCGTTAAAGAGTTGGGTGAAATGGGGTAAGAGTAAAGAGGAAAAAGTGTGGTAGTATTTTCTAGTAAAGCCTTTTGGGCCTGGACTTTTCCCGTTAAGTGATTTGATAGCCGCAAGTAGTTCTGGTTGGGAAATTGGACTGTTGAGGTTTGGGAGTTGATGTTAGGTTAGGTAATTGTGCATGGTTGATGTAGCATGCCAGGTTTTGGAGAGATTTGTGTACTAAGGGGTCTTTTTGAATGTTGTAAAGTGTTGAATAGTAATTGTCAAAGTATTGTAGAATATCTTTGGTTGTCTTGAGGGTTGCGGAAGGGTTAGGTTGTTGTTCTATTTCTTTTATGTAGGACTTTAGTCTCTTTCTTTTCAGTGCCCTAAAATATCTAATTTAATTACTAAGATCCCTAACCTAACACCCCCTAAATTAAAACCAAAGTTATTTGCGCTGTGGGGGTTTAGGAGTTAATAGGTTAATTAGGTTAATTGTGTTGTGAGGGTTAGCGGTTTAGGGGTTAATAGATTTATTAGGTTTATTGCATTGTGGGGGTTGGCGGATTAAGGGTTAATATACTTTATTAGGTAAAATGGGGAGAGAGTAAGCGCTAAAAAGCTTAAAAGGCTAGTAAAAAGTACATTTTAATACATATAAAAATTTACAAATGGCAATCAGACGCATGGATCCATGTCTGACTTAACAAAAAAAATATATATATAATAAACAAATCTAAAAGTATCTAAAAATATCCAATGGAGTAAAGCATGTGACGCTGACTTAGTGAGCCAGTGATGAGGAGTTAGGACATGTACATCCAATAATATAAACAACCTAAGTGAGTGATTGAGTGCACACAATAGCTTTCAACAAAGAAAAATAGTATTCACAAAAAATAGTGTTCACAAAAATTGGCGTACATAACAAATGTTGCACATAAACATTGTACATAACATTCGTTATGTACGCCAATTTTTGTGAACACTATTTTTGCCATTTGTAAATTTTTATATGTATTAAAATGTACTTTTTACTAGCCTTTTTAGCGCTTACTCTCTCCCCATTTTAACTTTTATATTGTTAGCCTACTAGGAGGCTATATAGTTAGTAAGCTTAAGGCCCTGGGTGTAGCGCTCGGTCCACTTCTCCTGTGCTTATACTTTATTAGGTAGTTTGCAATGTGGGTAAATGGCAGATTAGGGGTTAATAGTTTAATTAGTCATATTGCGATGTGGGGCTTTTGCAGATTAGGGGTTAATATACTTTATTAGGTAGTTTGCAATGTGGGTGAATGGCGGATTAGGTTTTAATAGTTTAGTCATATTGCAATGTGGGGGTTCGGCGGATTAGGGGTTAATATACTTTATTAGTTATTGCGGTGGGGGATCGCGGTTGACAGGTAGATATTGCGCATGCATTAGGTGTTAGTTTTTTTTTTCAGGCAGTTATGGTGCTTGCTGTGCCTGCCTATGTGTGGTAAGGTGAAATTGGAGTAAAATTTCTCAATTTTCGCCGCATAAGTCCTTGCACTGAATATGTGATACAGATTTGAGACGCGGTTCGATGTTAGCTTATGGGAGTAAAAATAGCGGCCGATGGGTGAAATATACACACCGCATATGTGATAGCAAAATCGGACTAAACATCGGCGTCGCCGTCCTTTGCGGGCAATGCCGCATATGTAATCTCGCCCCAGGTTAGTCACATTATTTAGGTACCAAACATGTACGGTTTTGTAATTCACAAAACATATACTCTTTTTAAAGGGACAGAAAGGTCAAAAATTAAATGTACACGGGTGCATTTCAAATTGAAACAGAAGCAATATGATGCAATATTCTTTCATTAGCAAAAATGCTTCTAGTAAAAGTTATTACTGTTTTTCAGTGGCATACGCACATATGCTGTCAGGGCTCGTGCACCAGTATTCACACACCTGACCTCAGAGAGTGAGCAGTGGCTTGAATAACACAAATTAAACCTTTACAGACACAATACACAGCACTGCGGAAATGTCTGATCTTCCTGCTTTCCCAGCTTCTTTCAGTGGGTGTCCCAGCCTAATCTCATCAACAGTACTAAACTTGGTAAGTTTTTAAAAGGTTTTATACTGGATTTTTTATTAGTTTCTGTGCATATTCTTCTTTTTAGTAATGTATATTACGTGCAGTGATATGACAATTGGTGTACACTGTCCCTTTAACACCTTGTTTGAGTTTTTCAACAGGCAAACTTGCATCATTTTTGAGGCGTAAAACTAATTAGGCTCAGGAGCATACACACGTCTTTTATATTCTATGATAGCAGTGTTTGTAACAAAGTATAACAATGCTAGAAACATTGTTGCAAACAATTTAGAGCGCATGCTCCTAAGCTGCTACGAGCTACTCCTTAACAAAGGATACCAAAAAGCAAAACAAATTGGATAACAAGTAAATTGAAAATTATTTTTTTTTAAACTGCACAATCTATCCAATGATAGAAAAAGGGAGGAAGAAATAATGGTAGTGATTTTACTACACACTGCTAGACTTTATATAATGTCCCTTTAATATCAGTGCAGTTGTTATTGTGGGGCGCGTGATGCATTTGTGGGATCCAGACGTCTGGCGTAGGGCAGCTTGTGTTGTGCCAGAATAAACATAGCCAGAGCTTTGTCAGTATGTTTGTGTCTGTAGCTGGGAAATAACTTGATAAATAATAAACATGAATTCAGTCTGATTACGAAACTCATTAGAATTTCACTACTGTAACCTCTGCAGCTCACTGTGCTTTTCTGTGGTCCGTTGTATACCGATAAAATTATTCTTTATTAAAGTGAATGTAAATTTTCCAACAATTGAAGGCCCCTAATACCTCCATAGCACATGCTGACTTAAACCACCATATTTTTTTAATAAAATTTTAATTATTAATAATATATTTTTAACTCCAAACTTAGCTCCGTTTTGATGATCAACTCCTCCCATCTGACATTTCCTTGATTTGCAGACTGTGACGTATAGAGCGGTCCCACCCGCTCTATTACGTACCTCTGAAGTTTGTCCCCGCGGAGTCCTTAATTTGCGCATGCGTGCAAAACTTTGTGTCTTAATCTGCGCATGCGTTCCCGAATCAAACGCAAAAATTAGTATTTGGTCGTTTAGCGCATGCATGTGTCGTGGATGCACTATGCTTCGGAATCGCTGTATTACTTGCAAATGCATGCGTAGAAGCAGCGCATGACGTTGCACAAAAGGGGTTGAACGCCACGGGGTGGGGGAGCGGATTTAAAAACACAATTGTCAATCAATTAGAAAATGAGGGACAAAATGGCGGGCGGAGGAATTGCGGCTCCGAAAATTAGGTAAAAAAGTATATATTTGGATTTTGAATGAAAATACAAAAAAATTATGAATTAAAGTCCACCTTATTTATTGCCCTTCATAATATGAAGATAAGTGATACTGTTGACTTTACTTTCACTTTAAAGGGATATGAAACCCATTTTTCTTTCTTTCATGATTCAGACAGAGCAGCAATTTTAACCAACTTTCTAATTTACTCCTATTACAAACAATTTTCGTTCTCTTGGTATCTTTATTTAAAAAGCAGGAATGTAAGTTTAGGAGCCTGCCCATTTCTGGTTCAGCACCCTGGGTAGCTACATTTAGTCACCAATTAGCAATCACGCTTGTATGTTGATGTTATCTATTCTGTCATAGGCATCATAAATAAAATTTAACTACTATGTTTCTTGAATTACAGGCTGTTTGCTGCAGTCTCATAACTTAAAGGGACAGTCAAGTTTTTATTTTTTTCGTAATCTAAATTAAAAGTTTGTATTAAAATAACAGTATATTCTTATAACTTTTTATTGTTTTATTAATTTGAAGATCCTAAGGCCTGCAGAGGGGTCCGCTGCTGCTCTCCAGGCCGCCCGTCCGCGTATCTGTAAGAAGCGCCAAGTGATTAGTAGATAAATAGGGGTCACAAAATGACAAATTGGTATCCCTTGATAAGGTGTACAGTTACTAAAAAGAGCCAGAATATACAATCAGCTCCAATGGTCACGATCAAGGTAACATATGTATCTAAATCATAAATGCATATACAGTATATCAGAAGTACATATAAATCACATTTACATATTTAATGTATAACCAGACACATATATTAATAGACAACCATGTGCATGAGCTCAAACGCACATATATGGGTAATATGGAAGTCCCAAGATATAATAAAGTAGGAAAGTCCTGATAATTTAACCTTAGTCAATCTCAAAAACAGTATCCTTTGTTGAAAAGCATACCTAGGTAGGCTCAGGAGCTAGGTGATAGCTCCTGATTGGTGGATGTACAAATATACCTCTTTTCATTTGCTTTCTAATGTGTTCAGCGAGCTCCCAGAAGTACATTGCTGTGCCTTCATCAAAGCATATCAATAGAATTAAGCAACATTGGTAATATAAGTCATTTGCAAGGTTATTTAAAAGTCTATGTTCTGTCTGAATCATGAAAGAAATATGTTACATGTCCCTTTAAGGTAAGTACCAGTCTACAGTATATTGGCCAGTGCAGGCAGGTTACACTTAAAGGGCCATTATAACCAAATGTTGAAACACTTGAAAGTGATGCAGCATAGCTGTAAAAAGCTGGCTAGAAAATATCACCTGAACATCTCCATGTAAAAAAGATATTTTACCTCAAAAGTTCCTCAGTAGCCACATCCCATTGTAAAGGATTTCTAAGCAGCAAATCAGTATGTCTGTCCCGGGACAGCGGAAGGAGCGAGCTTTTGTGCACACTCATCTTATTTCCCTATTCAGTGTAAGGAAGTTTACTATGAAATCTCATGAGATCACAGTAAAAGAGTTCATGACCTCAGAACTGCTGATGCTGATTGGCTGCTGTTCATTTCTTCTTTTTTTTTTTTTTTTTTTTTTTTTTTTACCTGCAGCTGAAGTATAACTTTTTACACAGAACTTACTCTGCTGAGCTGAGGAAATTGAGAGGTAAAATATCTTCCTTTTTTTACATAGAGATGCTCAGGTGATATTTTCCTGTCAGCTTTTTACAGTCATACTGCATCAGTTTCAAGTGATTTAGCATATGAGTATTATGTCCCTTTAATGATGGAGTACTCGTTTATTGTTACTTATAAGCTTAATTCGTTTCCATGGTGATCTTTTATATAGTGTTACTCTGCTATGTAAACGCAGGCGCCAGAGCGTATATATTAGCGTGCATATGTGCTAGCTACATTGTGATACGTTCTGTATAGTTTGACAGTTGGTATTACCTTCCCTTCTTTCACTTCTGAAGGACAAAGAGTAGATTCTCTTGTGACTTCATTGTTATTCAAACTGTAGAAAAGTGGTCGCTGTATGGACAGAGACTTTCGTCTCTAATCATTTTTTTATTATTATGAAAACCCCTAAATGCTGATTCCATTAAACAGTTGAGCTGTACTTGAAGTTTTCATATTTGTTTTGCAAAAGCCTTGATTAAAGCACAAATAATATCAGCGATAATGTCTGCGGCAAATTGCTGCTTATCTGTACTGCTTCATAACTGAATTAGATCTCTGGAAAGCAGAACGCTATTTTTATCTTTTACATAACAGCTTAATGTTCTCAATCTGCTGTCTCTTCCTCAGTCTAAATCGCATCCCACCGCTGACAGATAAATCAGTCTGTGGGAGATTAAGCGATAATAATCTTCTATTGGAGTTTCACTTGTAACTTGCTGCGTCAGTGACCTGCATGCTGCGCTGCCCTGGCACAAGATGACATGCACATGACATATTCCATCATATTATATTTCTTACCTAGATTTAGCAAATACTAATTCTGAGCAGTAAATTGTTAGCATTTGCAGTAACTTTATGTGATAAGTATTCATCAGTTGCACCACTACTTGTAATCTATCATAAATTAGCACATTTCTTTTTGGCCATAAATTTAGGTCACTGAATGGTTGACCAGAATAATGTGCTGCAGTATCTATTAGTAATGAGTCAGCCACTTGACTCTGATTTGATTCTACATTTTTCTGAGCACCAAAAATAAATCTCAATATTAAAGGGACACTGAAGTCAGAGATAAACTACACTGACATGATTCAGACAGGTCATGCAATTTAAAAACAAAATGTGCAATTTAGTTCTATTTCCTTTACAAGAGAGCATACTGTGGTAGGCTCCTGAGCGTGCACTATAACAAACACTGTTGCTTACCTCAGTAGTTAAAAGGAGCTAAAGGAAAACTTAAACCTACTTTTCACTACACTTAAAGCCATCCTTATAGGGGCAGTGTACTGTAAAAGTGCATAATAAAAATACAATGCAATAGCACTTTCTCTGAATTCCAAATAAGCAGTATGTTTTTTTCCTGACAATTTTTATTTTTTTCTCCCATTTTCCTGTATCATGTGACAGACATCAGCCAATCACAGACTAGTATACGTATACCCTGTGAGTTTGTGCACATGCTCAGTAGGATCGTGTCCCCCAGAAAGTGTGAATATAAAAAGACTTTTTGATAATGGAAGTAAATTGGAAAGCGTCTTAAAACTGCTGCTCTATCTGAAACATAAAAGGTTATTTTGACTTGTGTCCCTTTTCATGTATTTAAAATGACTCCTGTCATACAGCTGCATAGTTTATAATGTATGGGACATCGCTCCTTTAGGTTTCCTCAGCTCTGGCCATGGGTACAAAAGATACAAGTACAACAATAATAAAAACAAAATTAAGAGAGAGGAGGACAACATTTATCAAACAAATACAGGAGGAATTGAGGACCCTGTTCCGTGGGAACTTACAATCTATAAGGGTAGGAGGGTGAGAAACAGGAGGTGAGGACTGCAAGGGTGAGAATGATGTTAGTACAGTATATGAAATAGATGCATCTACTAATTGGGACAACCCGTTCAAATGGGCTGAGCTCAATAGCTTATCTCTATGTTTACACAAAAGTTTCCTTATCTGTCTCTACAAATCTAGTGACACCAACACTTCGAGAGAACAATGAAAATAAACATTTTAGTATCTCTCTGTCCTACCCCTACTAGTAGTATTAATATCATATACCCATTTATCTTGATTCCTGTATGTATCTGTGAGTTGGCGGTTGCTGCCTGGTGATCTTTGTGACTATGGCTTGTCGCTTGACACTTACTAATGATGATCCATATGGCTAAAGTTCAGTTTATCACTGTTGCCCTGGTGATTATAGCCATCTGGGCATGTGAGTCCTTGTTTGAAAGAGGGGAACCACCTCATGTTGTATACAATGCTGTATAAGTGGATGGAACATTAATCTGTAAAAATGCTTTCAGCACAATACATGACCAAATACTGCATTTCACAGCGGTTCGAATTCTTTTCTCTAACATTGAAGAGGTTCCATTTAACAGGTTTATGTTTTTCTTGCCAAGAAAAGGTGCAAACAGATTGTAAAATACAACTACTTGACAGGGATCTCTTTAAATGGCAAACTCCATTTGTAAAGATTCACAGAACCCTTGTTTCATAAAGTATTATCCTTAAAAGCAAATGACCTCAATAGTCTTGTTCCTTGTTGTACCCTTTGCTGAAATGTGTTACTACTTTTATTAACCTCTTAGATATGCAGTGCATTGTAGCCCTCTGGGGAACACAGGGTTAATATGTATGCACCCTTTAGATTACAAGGTATATTGTGGTATAAATAATAAGCTTCTCAGAGGAAATATATACTGTATTTGTTCTGCTATTCCTCTTGAACAGATTCCAGCTGCTCCTGAATCATGCAAATTTATCATTTCTTATGCAGGCTGGAGATTGTACGTTATATTTACAGAAATATATAATCTTTGTCTTTCTCCTCATGCTCTGAATTCTTATAATTTAATGGCTTTTACAAGAAAAACCAAATGACTAAAAGTGAGCAGTATAGTAACACACAAAAAAATCTGAGATGTCACATGGATAAGAACGTAATTGTCCCTGCAGCCTTTTCTGTGTTGCGTTTCTCGTATATCGTGCCAGAGATGGCGTATCATCAACTGTCATCATTCACCCTTGTTTATTGGCCTGCTGCACGCTGTATAAATACAATAGCCAAAACTCAAACTCTTATTTTATGGTCAAATTTTGGATGTTTGCAGCTATAAACAATATCTATTAAACGTGTCACGCCACTTTGCAATTACCTTGTATAGGGCTTTTCTTTTTAACGAGTTCTAATTGGTAGTCGTCTGCTGCACACAGGCAGATTAAAGATTTACTATTTGCTTACGGTCTCACGCAGAATATGTTTTGTTGTTAGTGAGATACATATAGTCCTTGAAGTGATATAAAACAGTGCTTCTTTTTTTTAAAAAAAAAAAAGCAATGGGAAAGTCAAAATTAAACTTGCTAGAATCAGAGCAATTTTGAGACACCTTTAAAATCACTTTTATTTAGCCACTGCCTATAGTGAAATAAGGAAGCTGATATGTTAGTAACTTAAAGGGCCAGTAAACATAGAAAATAATGTTGTATAATTCTGCAGAATTATATAACATTATTTTAGTGCTAGCTTTATGTAACCAATTATTGTCAGGCATTTTTTATTAAAAAAAGAGGGTTTTTCAGACCCGCTCTCTGTGCTCTACTGAGCGGGTCTGGCTTTCTCTCAGAGCGCATCTGGCCAGCTGTCTAGTCACAGCCCTGTCCGACCGCGCCATTACACTCAATGTAGCTCGCTCCCGCTGTCAGACAGAGCAGGAGCAAGCTACATTGAGTGTAATGGCGCGGTCGGGCCGGGCTGTGACTAGACAGCTGGCCAGATTCGCTCTGAGGGAAAACCAGACCCGCTCAGTAGAGCACAGAGGGCGGGTCTGAAAAACCCTCTTTTCTCCTACATTGGTGTATCCGGTCCACGGCTTCATCCTTACTTGTGGGATATTCTCAATCCCTACAGGAAGTGCCAAAGAGAGCACACAGCAAAACTGTCCATATAGCTCCCCTCAGGCTCCGCCCCCCCAGTCATTCTCTTTGCCGCTCTAGCTAGTAGCATCTCCCCGGGGGTGGTAAAGAGTATGTGGTGTTAGTTGTAGTTTTTTATTTCTTCTATCAAGAGTTTGTTATTTTAAAATAGTGCCGGCTTGTACTATTTACTCTGCAGCAGAAAGTGAAGAAGATTTCTGCTAAGAGGACTATGATTTTAGCACCAGTAACTAAAATCCATTGCTGTTCCCACGCAGGACTGTTGAAACCAGATAACATCAGTTGGGGGGAACAGTTTGCAGGCTTATCTGCTTCAGGTATGATCAGTCATTTTTCTAACAAGACCCAGTAATGCTAGAAGACTGTCAGAAATTCCCTCTGGGATAGGTAAGCCATTGTTATTAGATTCAGCAATAAAAGGATGGCTTATTTTAAGGGCTTATGCTGGTTGACACTATTGTGGGCTAATTGATTGCTTTTTAGCAAGTTTTCAACTTAAATAGGTGTTTTTTTATCAACTTAAAACACTTTTGGGGATTAATTTGCGCCTGGCACTTAGTTGGACACCTAATCTAGAAAGGCCCCTCCACTCTGGTATGCAGAGGAAGGAAGCCTCATTTTCGCGCCTCAATTGTGCACTTGTTTTGACTAGCCAGTTCATGCAGCTTCACGTGGGGAGTCCGGAGGCATCAGGAAGGGCTCCAGGGAGGCTTATATTCTTACCAAAATAACCCTAAGGAAGGTAAAAGCCACAGGGCAAGATGTGGCAGAGTACTGTAGTGTGTTAACCGGTTAACTGCTGTTATTAGCTCTGGTTTGGGCATTAAGGGGTTAATTGGTCTGAAAATTTGTGTGCAACCTTTTCAAAGCATTATGACACTGTGGTGAAAATTTCATAAAAATCGTATGTGTTTTTGATGGTTTTTTGATGTTTCAGTAATAAAGTGTGCACTTTTATTATTTAAAGAGACAGTAACGTTTTTGTCAAAAATAAATTTTATTGCATTGAAGTTACTTTTAAGTCTGTTAAACATGTCTGAACCTTCAGATAGCCTATGTTCTCTATGTTCAAAGGCCAAGGTGGTTCCCCCATTAAATTTATGTGTGAAATGTGCTATAGCGTCCAAACAGCTTAAGGACCGTACAATTACACTTAAAGATATAGCCCAAGATGATTCTTTAGCTGAAGGGTGTGAAGATAGCTCGCTATCCTCCCCTTCTGTGTCAACACCAGCTATGCCCGCACAAGCGATGCCCAGTACATCTAACGCACCAATTGCGATTACTATGCAACAGTTAGCGGCAGTAATGGATAATTCTCTCTCAGCATTTTTATCCAAACTGCCAGCTTTTCCTAGGAAGCATGATTGCTCAGTTTTAAACACAGAAAATGAGCAAGCTGACGCAGAGGATAATTTATCTGTAGTGCCCTCACATCAATCTGACTTGGCGGTAAGGGAGGGCCTGTCTGAGGGAGAAATTTCTGACACAGGGAAAGTTTCTCAGCAGGCAGAGCCTGATGCCATAGCATTTAAATTTAAGCTAGAACACCTCCGCGCCCTACTTAAGGAGGTCCTAGCTACACTTGATGATTGTGATCCTTTGGTGATCCCTGAAAAATTGTGTAAAATGGACAAATTCTTAGAGGTCCCAGTACACACTGATGCATTTCCGATACCTAAGAGGGTGGCGTATATCGTGACTAAGGAGTGGGAGAAGCCAGGTGTACCCTTTGTTCCCCCTCCTATATTTAAGAAAATGTTCCCAATTGTTGACCCTAGAAGGGACGCATGGCAGACGGTCCCTAAGGTAGAGGGGGCAGTTTCAACGCTAGCTAAGCGCACAACTATACCAATAGAAGACAGTTGCGCTTTCAAAGATCCTATGGATAAAAAATTAGAAGGTTTTCTTAAGAAAATCTTTGTTCAACAGGGTTTCTCTTGTTAAGTGTATCCAGTCCACGGATCATCCATTACTTATGGGATATTCTCCTTCCCAACAGGAAGTTGCAAGAGGATCACCCACAGCAGAGCTGCTATATAGCTCCTCCCCTCACTGCCATATTCAGTCATTCTCTTGCAACTCTCAACTAAGATGGAGGTCGTAAGAGGACTGTGGTGTTTTATACTTAGTTTATTTCTTCAATCAAAAGTTTGTTATTTTTAAATAGTACCGGAGTGTACTGTTTATCTCAGGCAGTATTTGGAAGAAGAATCTGCCTGCGTTTTCTATGATCTTAGCAGAAGTAACTAAGATCCTTTGCTGTTCTCACGTATTCTGAGGAGTGAGGTAACTTCAGAGGGGGAATAGCGTGCAGGTTTTCCTGCAATAAGGTAATTGCAGTTAAAATATTTTTCTAGGGATGGAATTTGCTAGAAAATGCTGCTGATACCGAAGTAATGTAAGTAAAGCCTTAAATGTAGTGATAGCGACTGGTATCAGGCTTATTAATAGAGATATATACTCTTATAAAAGTGGATTTTAAAACGTTTGCTGGCATGTTTAATCGTTTTTTATATATGTTTGGTGATACAACTTATTGGGGCCTAGTTTTTTCCACATGGCTGGCTTGAATTTTGCCTAGAAACAGTTCCTGGAGGCTTTCCACTGTTGTAATATGAGTGGGAGGGGCCTATTTTAGCGCTTTTTTGCGCAGCAAAAATTACAGACACAGACATCCAGCTTCTTCCTGCATGTTCCAGGACTTCTCTGAAGGGCTCAAAAGGCTTCAAAAGTCGTATTGAGGGAGGTAAAAAGCCACAGTAGAGCTGTGGCAGTTGTGACTGTTTAAAAAACGTTTTTGTCATTTGTTATTCCGTTTTTGGTATTAAGGGGTTAATCATCCATTTGCAAGTGGGTGCAATGCTCTGCTAACTTGTTACATACACTGTAAAAATTTGGTTAGTGTAACTACCTTTTTTCACTGTTATTTCAAATTTGGACAAAATTTGTGTTTCTTAAAGGCGCAGTAAAGTTTTTTATATTGCTTGTAAACTTGTTTTAAGTGTTTTCCAAGCTTGCTAATCTCATTGCTAGTCTGTTTAAACATGTCTGATACAGAGGAACCTACTTGTTCATTATGTTTGAAAGCCATGGTGGAGCCCCATAGGAGAATGTGTACTAAATGTATTGATTTCACCTTAAACAGTAAAGATCAGTCTTTATCTATAAAAGAATTATCACCAGAGGGTTCTGTCGAGGGGGAAGTTATGCCGACTAACTCTCCCCACGTGTCAGACCCTTCGCCTCCCACTCAGGGGACGCACGCTAATATGGCGCCAATTACATCAGGGACGCCCATAGCGATTACCTTGCAGGACATGGCTGCAATCATGAATAATACCCTGGTATTATCTAGATTGCCTGAATTAAGAGGCAAGCGCGATAGCTCTGGGGTTAGGAGAGATACAGAGCGCGCAAATGCTGTAAGAGCCATGTCTGATACTGCGTCACAGTATGCAGAACATGAGGACGGAGAGCTTCATTCTGTGGGTGACATCTCTGACTCGGGGAAACCTGATTCAGAGATTTCTAATTTTAAATTTAAGCTTGAGAACCTCCGTGTATTGCTTGGGGAGGTATTAGCTGCTCTGAATGACTGTAACACAGTTGCAATTCCAGAGAAATTGTGTAGGCTGGATAGATACTATGCGGTGCCGGTGTGTACTGACGTTTTACCTATACCTAAAAGGCTTACAGAAATTATTAGCAAGGAGTGGGATAGACCCGGTGTGCCCTTTTCCCCACCTCCTATATTTAGAAAAATGTTTCCAATAGACGCCACTACACGGGACTTATGGCAGACGGTCCCTAAGGTGGAGGGAGCAGTTTCTACTTAAGCAAAGCGTACCACTATCCCGGTTGAGGACAGTTGTGCTTTTTCAGATCCAATGGATAAAAAATTAGAGGGTTACCTTAAGAAAATGTTTATTCAACAAGGTTTTATTTTGCAGCCCCTTGCATGCATTGCGCCTGTCACTGCTGCGGCAGCATTCTGGTTTGAGGCCCTGGAAGAGGCCATCCATACAGCTCCATTGGAGGAAATTATTGACAAGCTTAGAACGCTTAAGCTAGCTAACTCATTTGTTTCTGATGCCATTGTTCATTTGACTAAACTAACGGCTAAGATTTCCGGATTCGCCATCCAGGCGCGTAGGGCGCTTTGGCTTAAATCCTGGTCAGCTGACGTGACTTCAAAGTCTAAATTACTCAACATTCCTTTCAAGGGGCAGACCTTATTCGGGCCTGGCTTGAAGGAAATTATTGCTGACATTACTGGAGGCAAGGCTCATACCCTTCCTCAGGACAGGGCCAAATCAAAGGCCAAACAGTCTAAATTTCGTGCCTTTCGAAATTTCAAGGCAGGAGCAGCATCAACTGCCTCCGCTTCAAAACAAGAGGGAACTGTTGCTCATTCCAGACAGGCCTGGAAACCTAACCAGTCCTGGAACAAGGGCAAGCAGGCCAGAAAACCTACTTCTGCCCCTAAGACAGCATGAAGAAAGGGCCCCCTATCCGGAAACGGATCTAGTGGGGGGCAGACTTTCTCTCTTCGCCCAGGCTTGGGCAAGAGATGTTCAGGATCCCTGGGCGTTGGAGATCATATCTCAGGGATACCTTCTGGACTTCAAGACTTCTCCTCCACAAGGGAGATTTCATCTGTCAAGGTTATCAACAAACCTAATAAAGAGAGAGGCATTTCTACGATGTGTACAAGACCTCTTAGTAATGGGAGTGATCCACCCAGTTCCGCGGACGGAACAAGGGCAAGGTTTTTACTCAAATCTGTTTGTGGTTCCCAAAAAAGAGGGAACGTTCAGACCAATCTTAGACCTAAAGATCTTAAACAAGTTCCTAAGGGTTCCATCGTTCAAAATGGAAACTATTCAAACCATCCTACCCATGATCCAAGAGGGTCAGTATATGACCACAGTGGACTTAAAGGATGCCTACCTTCACATACCGATTCACAAAGATCATTATCGGTACCTAAGGTTTGCTTTTCTAGACAGGCATTACCAGTTTGTAGCTCTTCCCTTCGGGTTAGCTACGGCCCCGAGAATTTTTACAAAGGTTCTGGGCTCGCTTCTGGCGGTACTAAGACCGCGAGGCATAGCGGTGGCTCCGTACCTAGACGACATTCTGATACAAGCGTCAAGTTTTCAAAATGCAAAGTCTCATACAGAGATAGTTCTAGCATTTCTGAGGTCGCATGGGTGGAAAGTAAACATGGAAAAGAGTTCTCTGTTACCACTCACAAGGGTTCCCTTCCTAGGGACTCTTATAGATTCTGTAGAGATGAAGATTTACCTGACGGAGTCCAGGTTATCAAAAATCCTAAATGCTTGCCGTGTCCTTCATTCCATTTCAAGCCCATCAGTAGCTCAGTGCATGGAAGTAATCGGCTTAATGGTCGCGGCAATGGACATAGTGCCATTTGCGCGCCTGCATCTCAGACCGCTGCAACTATGCATGCTAAGTCAGTGGAATGGGGATTACTCAGATCTGTCCCCTTTACTAAATCTGGACCAGGAGGCCAGAGACTCTCTTCTCTGGTGGTTGTCAAGGGTTCATCTGTCCAAAGGAATGACTTTTCACAGACCAGATTGGACGATTGTAACAACAGATGCCAGCCTACTAGGCTGGGGCGCAGTCTGGAACTCCCTGAAGGCTCAGGGATCGTGGACTCAGGAGGAGAAACTCCTCCCAATAAACATTCTGGAATTAAGAGCAATATTCAATGCTCTTCTAGCTTGGCCTCAGTTAGCAACACTGAGGTTCATCAGATTTCAGTCGGACCACATCACGACTGTGGCTTACATCAATCATCAAGGGGGAACCAGGAGTTCCCTAGCGATGATGGAAGTCTCGAAGATAATTCGCTGGGCAGAGTCTCACTCTTGTCACCTGTCAGGGATCTATATCCCAGGCGTGGAGAACTGGGAGGTGGACTTTCTAAGTCGCCAGACCTTTCATCCGGGGGAGTGGGAACTTCACCCGGAGGTATTTGCTCAACTGATTCTTCGTTGGGGCGAACCGGAGCTGGATCTCATGGCATCTCGCCAGAACGCCAAGCTTCCTTGTTACGGATCCAGGTCCAGGGACCCGGGAGCGGTGCTGGTAGATGCACTAGCAGCCCCTTGGGTTTTCAACATGGCTTATGTGTTTCCACCTTTTCCGTTGCTACCTCGACTGATTGCCAGGATCAAACAGGAGAGAGCATTGGTGATTCTGATAGCGCCTGCGTGGCCACGCAGGACCTGGTATGCAGACCTAGTGGACATGTCGTCCTGTCCACCATGGTCTCTGCCTCGGAGGCAGGACCTTCTAATTCAGGGTCCTTTCAACCATCCAAGCCTAATTTCTCTGAGGCTGACTGCATGGAGATTGAACGCTTGATTCTATCAAAGCGTGGTTTTTCGGAGTCGTTTATTGATACATTAATATAGGCTCGGAAACCTGTTACCAGAAAAATTTACCATAAGATATGGCGTAAATATTTATATTGGTGTGAATCCAAGAGTTACTCATGGAGTAAGGTTAGAATTCCTAGGATATTGGCTTTTCTACAAGAGGGTTTAGAAAAGGGTTTATCCGCTAGTTCATTAAAAGGACAGATTTCTGCTCTGTCTATTCTTTTACACAAACGTCTGGCAGAGAATCCAGACGTCCAGGCCTTTTGTCAGGCTTTGGCTAGGATTAAGCCTGTGTTTAAAACTCTTGCTCCTCCGTGAAGCTTAAACTTAGTTCTTAAAGTTCTTCAGGGAGTTCCGTTTGAACCCCTTCATTCCATTGATATTAAGCTTTTATCTTGGAAAGTTCTGTTTTTGATGGCTATTTCCTCGGCTCGAAGAGTTATCTGCCTTACATTGCGATTCTCCTTATCTGATTTTTCATTCAGACAAGGTAGTTCTGCGTACTAAACCTGGGTTTTTACCTAAGGTTGTTTCTAACAGGAATATCAATCAAGAGATTGTTGTTCCATCATTATGTCCTAATCCTTCTTCAAAGAAGGAACGTCTTTTGCATAATCTGGACGTAGTCCGTGCCCTGAAGTTCTACTTACAGGCAACTAAAGATTTTCGGCAAACTTCTTCTCTGTTTGTCGTTTATTCTGGACAGAGGAGAGGTCAAAAGGCTTCGGCCACCTCTCTCTCTTTTTGGCTTCGTAGCATAATACGTTTAGCCTATGAGACTGCTGGACAGCAGCCTCCTGAAAGAATTACAGCTCATTCCACTAGAGCTGTGGCTTCCACCTGGGCCTTTAAGAATGAGGCCTCTGTTGAACAGATTTGCAAGGCTGCATCTTGGTCTTCACTTCATACCTTTTCAAAATTTTACAAATTTGACACTTTTGCTTCTTCGGAGGCTGTTTTTGGGAGAAAGGCTCTACAGGCAGTGGTTCCTTCTGTTTAATGTTCCTGCCTTGTCCCTCCCATCATCCGTGTACTTTAGCTTTGGTATTGGTATCCCATAAGTAATGGATGACCCGTGGACTGAACACACTTAACAAGAGAAAACATAATTTATGCTTACCTGATAAATTTATTTCTCTTGTAGTGTGTTCAGTCCACGGCCCGCCCTGTCTTTTTTTGAGGCAGTTCTAAATTTTAATTAAAGCTCCAGTCACCACTGCACCCTATAGTTTCTCCTTTCAGGTCTTGTTTCGGTCGAATGACTGGATATGACATGTGAGGGGAGGAGCTATATAGCAGCTCTGCTTGGGTGATCCTCTTACAACTTCCTGTTGGGAAGGAGAATATATCCCATAAGTAATGGATGACCCTTGGACTGAACACACTACAAGAGAAAACATAATTTATGCTTACCTGATAAATTTATTTCTCTTGTAGTGTGTTCAGTCCACGGCCCGCCCTGTCTTTTTTTGAGGCAGTTCTAAATTTTAATTAAAGCTCCAGTCACCACTGCACCCTATAGTTTCTCCTTTCAGGTCTTGTTTCGGTCGAATGACTGGATATGACATGTGAGGGGAGGAGCTATATAGCAGCTCTGCTTGGGTGATCCTCTTACAACTTCCTGTTGGGAAGGAGAATATATCCCATAAGTAATGGATGACCCTTGGACTGAACACACTACAAGAGAAATAAATGTATCAGGTAAGCATAAATTATGTTTTCTCTTGTAGTGTATCCAGTCCACGGCCCGCCCTGTCCTTTTAAGGCAGGTCTAAATTTTAATTAAACTACAGTCACCACTGCACCCTATGGTTTCTCCTTTCTCGTCTTGTTTCGGTCGAATGACTGGATATGGCAGTGAGGGGAGGATCTATATAGCAGCTCTGCTGTGGGTGATCCTCTTGCAACTTCCTGTTGGGAAGGAGAATATCCCATAAGTAATGGATGATCCGTGGACTGGATACAATACAAGAGAAATTATTTATCAGGTAAGCATAAATTATGTTTTTCTTCAACCAATTTCTTGCATTATTCCTGTAACCACTGCAGCGGCTTTTTGGTTTGAGGAACTAGAAAACTCGCTCCAAAAGGAGACTTCTTATGATGAAGTCATGGACAGAAGTCACGCCCTGAAGTTGGCTAATTCTTTCATTACAGACGCCGCTTTCCAGTTAGCTAAATTAGCGGCGAAAAATTCTGGTTTTGCAATTGTGGCGCGCAGAGCGCTTTGGTTAAAGTCTTGGTCGGCGGATGTGTCGTCCAAAACAAAATTACTTAATATTCCTTTCAAGGGTAAGACCCTATTTGGGCCAGAGTTGAAGGAAATTATTTCAGATATCACTGGGGGAAAGGGCCATGCCCTTCCACAGGATAGACCTTTCAAGGCTAAAAATAAGTCTAATTTTCGTTCCTTTCGTAATTTCAGGAACGGACCGACTTCTACCTCTACAGCCACTAGGCAAGAGGGTAACGCATCCCAGCCCAAACCAGCATGGAAGCCATTGCAAGGCTGGAACAAGGGCAAACAGGCCAAGAAGCCTGCTGCTGCTACCAAGACAGCATGAAGGGGTAGCCCCCGATCCGGGACCGGATCTAGTAGGGGGCAGAATTTCTCTCTTTGCTCAGGCTTGGGCAAGAGATGTTCCGGACCCCTGGGCACTAGAAATTGTTTCTCAGGGGTATCTTCTAAATCTAGTTCTTTCAGTTCTTCAGGGGGTTCCGTTGGAACCTCTACATTCCATAGATATTAAGTTACTATCTTGGAAAGTTTTGTTTTTGGTTGCTATCTCTTTCGCTAGAAGAGTTTCTGAATTGTCTGCTTTGCAGTGTAATTCACCCTATCTGGTGTTTCATAAAGATAAGGTCGTTTTACGTACCAAACCTGGTTTTCTTCCAAAAGTGGTTTCCAATAAGAATATTAACCAGGAAATAGTTGTTCCTTCTCTGTGTCTTAACCCAGCTTCTAACAAGGAACGTCTGTTACACAATCTCGATGTGGTTCGTGCTTTGAAGTTTTACCTAAAAGCAACTAAAGATTTCAGACAAACTTCGTCCTTGTTTGTCGTCTATTCTGGTAAGAGGAGAGGTCAAAAGGCGACTGCGACCTCTCTGTCTTTCTGGCTGAAAAGCATCATCCGGTTGGCTTATGAGACTGCTGGAACGCAGCCTCCTGAACGAATTACAGCTCACTCTACTAGAGCTGTGGCTTCCACTTGGGCTTTCAAGAATGAGGCTTCTGTTGAACAGATCTGTAAGGCAGCGACTTGGTCTTCACTGCATACATTTGCCAAATTTTACAAATTTGATACTTTTGCTTCTTCGGAGGCTATTTTTGGGAGAAAGGTTTTGCAAGCAGTGGTGCCTTCCGTTTAGGTTACCTGACTTGTTCCCTCCCTTCATCCGTGTCCTAAAGCTTTGGTATTGGTTTCCACAAGTAAGGATGAAGCCGTGGACCGGATACACCAATGTAGGAGAAAACAGAATTTATGTTTACCTGATAAATTTCTTTCTCCTACGGTGTATCCGGTCCACGGCCCACCCTGGCATTTTAGTCAGGTTTAAATTTATTTTTATAAACTACAGTCACCACTGCACCTTATGGTTCTCCTTTTTCTCCTAACCGTCGGTCGAATGACTGGGGGGGCGGAGCCTGAGGGGAGCTATATGGACAGCTTTGCTGTGTGCTCTCTTTGCCACTTCCTGTAGGGATTGAGAATATCCCACAAGTAAGGATGAAGCCGTGGACCGGATACACCGTAGGAGAAAGAAATTTATCAGGTAAACATAAATTCTGTTTTTTTATAAAAAATGCCCAGCAATATTAGGTTACATAAAGCTAGCACTAAAATAATGTTATATAATTCTGCACTATGTGCAGAATTATATAACAATATTTTCTAGGTTTACTGGCCCTTTAAGTTGCATTCTGCCTCTTCTGAGCATGGGCAAAACATGGACTTCCTGTTTCTCTAGCATTCTCTGAACAGTAACCCAGCTCATATTGCTCTTGAAGATTTTAATACACGCTAGGTATGCTTTCCTGTAGAGACAACAGGATATGTGACTGGAAGTAAAGGACTCTGCACAAATAAAGTTTAAAAAAAAAAGAAATAAAAGATAAAATCCTTTTAAAATGATCATTCATACTGCAATGCTTTAAGTATAACCCACTGGTTAGTCCTTTTTTATAACAACGCCATGAAAGTTAAAGTTAACCCTTCTCCTCTTGGTCTCCTGCGTTAAACATAGCTCTTTTCTAAGTGAGCAAGCTGAGGTAGGCTCAGGAGCCTGCACGTGACTTGAGTAATATACGACAGCTGTAACGATATTTATACAATTTTATACATATGGTGCTCGCTCTTGAGCCTACCTCAGTATGCTCCCACGGAAAGGACCCCATGGAAAGGACTTGCGTTTTATCAATGAAGGTTTGTAAAGTTAAAACCTCCCAGACTGCAGGGGGCAGCAGGGGGAAGAGCTGTGCAAGCGAATGTGCAGTGTTTATTTCCAGCAACAGATGCTCCTCACTTTCCGCGGATTCAGGTAGCTTCTTCAACTTCAGTAAAAAAAGGGGGGTGCTCAAACGGCATTCAGCTTTTAGATCATTATAATGTCAGAGAGCGGAGGACATACACTTATATTATTTCCTTTTTCTCTTTATTATAAAAGGTTTATTGAATCTATTATGTGTCTTTAAGACAAATCCATCTTGTTTTTTTATTCTTTTATGACTGACTCTTTTAAAACTAGTCTGGGCTAACTACATTCCTGCAATAAAAAAATCATGTTTATGTGCATTTATTGTTGCTAATCTAGTATAAACTTCATAACCCTTTTTATTTATTGTTTTTTTAATTGTTAAGTTCCACAGTGATTAGAACATGGGACCCCCAGGTCTTTTTTTGGAATTTGGTTTGGTTACCAATAAATCTGTGATTTTAAAAGACTCCGTTACCCTTCTACACTCCTCTTGTGTATATTTGCAGACAGTAAACGGTATTCTCCAATAAATCCTAATTAATTTATTGTTATTTACTATACTTCATAACCCCAGTATACCATGCATGAGGGTATATAAAGGGCCTAACTAGACTTCAGCTCTTCACAGCCTAACTCAAGAATTGTACAGGTATACCCCGCTCATACAGCGGGTTAGGGACCGGAGCCCCGCTGTAAAGTGAAAACCGCCTTAAAGTGAAACAAGGCAGTTTTAGTTTTCTTTTCACTTGCCAGTGTGTTTAAAAACTTAAAAACATGTTTTAACTAACTTATATTAGGTGTACAATAGCACTAAGTTTAGTTTAACACTAGCACAGCACAGTATTAAATAAATACTGTACCTGTAAAATAGTGACAATCACTGTAGTACAATTTGCCAGAGACACAGATTGCGCTGTAATGCTGTAAACAGAGTGAACTAAGCATAACAAAATGGTGCCAGTCACTTTTCTTGCAATCTCACGAAGATTACAGCACTGTTTTAAAATCCTTGGAGGTTGAACTTCAGCTCCACAAAGCGCTGTATTAGCTAAGCGCTGTAAAGTGAGGTATACCTGTATTTAAAACACCCCCCTACCTGCAAGTTTATTCACACAGACCATTATAAATGTGCCCCTCTGACTAACTGAGGTAAATAGAATTGGACTAATTGTTTAGCCTGTTGTAATTCTGACCAGTCAGAACTGATTATCAGATTGTGGTTTGGCACACAGTATCATTATTCTTCAGTGTGTGACATATTGCCAAGGTGCAGTTTATGGTAGCAAATCTAATGAGGAAAAGAGAGCAAGTTTGACTTTTAGTGGCTTATGCCAGGGGCAGACATAGGCAAATACTGTGAGCCGGAGCTCCCAGAATCTTAGTTCTGGCTCCTAACCTTGCCAGCCTGGCTCCTAAAATAAAAGTGTGTACCTAGATTGAAATATTTTGTTGGGCTTTTACATTTTAAATTAATTTGTAGACCCCTGGCCTAGGGGGCATCTGCTGTGCAGTGTGAAAAAGAAACACTGAATTGTATGCATACCCCTAAAGCAGGCATGACATACCTAGGCACCAGAGGCAGCACCTCAAAAATCAGCATGATACTGCCAAGTGTGGTAGCGGTTCAATAGAGCCCTGTGTCTCCAGCTGCACAATTGTATAGAATCAGCAGAAATAGATAACATTGTGTCATTTCTGGCTTCTGGGCTGGGTGTTAGATTTATAACAAATTTTACAAACCTTGCAGTAACGTTATGAGCACTATAGCGTAGACAGAACTGTGTGCACATATTGTTATGTATGTAATTGATCACTGCTCCAAAAATTCTCTCAACAACTGTTACAGACCCACTTAGCACAATCCGACACATTTTTCAGTATCTCACATTACAAAGGGCTGCTCTTTCCATGCACCTTTATAATGAGTTCATCCAGGGATATTGCAGATCCTGTGCCGCTATATTTCCTGGCATACTTCTGATAACCATGGAAAATAGCTAAACCTTACATCCTATGTGCTACACACACTCCCATAGTGCAAATAACCCAGCAAACATGAAACAGCAGTTTAAGTAAAGTTGGGATTTCTCTGATGTAACAATCTAGGGAAAGAATGACTGGTGGAAGTCAGTTAGCGGGTGCTGTGTGGGAGACGTTCTTGGAATGCTGTTTGCAGACAGAGCAAGCTTTGTGCTGCTTATATGTGTCTGCCAAGGTCAGATCTGTAATCCAATCCCTGTCTGAGAGTGGGAGCTCTGGATTAAGGTCTGTAAGTATTGCCCAATATGCCAGTGACCACAGAAAACCAAGACTGCACTGTCACCCATTATTCAGGCTGATGAGAAATGTCACACGGATCACTGAGAGCCAGCCTGCCCTTTAGCTCCGAGTGGTGCGATTCCCAGGAATCTTTGTAAACGTGTTTATATGGAGCAGGGTGCACCACAAAAAAATAAAATGCTTTGGTCAGGAATGAGTTAAAGGAACATAATACTCATATGCTAAATCACTTGAAAGTGATGCAGCATAATTGTAAAAAGTTAACTAGAAAATATCACCTGAGCATCTCTATGTAAAAAAGAAAGATTTTTCCTGAATGTCCTCAGCTCACCAGTGTAAGTGCTCTGTAAACAGTTATACTTCAGCTGCTGTCCAGCTGCAAGTTGGAAAAAAAACATTAGCCAATCAGCACCAGCAGTGCTTAGGTAATGCTTTGCCTTTGTTGTTATCTTATGCGATTTCACTGAATACTCATGCGATTTCATAGAACTTAAACAGAATAGGAAAATAACAAGCCTGTGCCTACACATGCTGGAAGCACACTCCCTTGCAAGTCCTGGGACTAGCTTACTGATTGGCTGCTTAAAGTCTCTTTACAGTGGTGTGTGGATACTTGGAAAATTTTGAGGTAATATCAATCCTGGCCAGCAGGAGGAGGCAAAGAGCACCACAGCAAAGCTGTTAAATATCACTCCCCTACCCACAATCCCCCAGTCATTCTCTTTGCCTCTGTCAATGGAGGAGATTATATTCTGGTGTCTGAAGAAAATTGGATTTCTTTCGCTACAAGCAAGTTTTTTGAGTCTAGCCGTAGTCCACATTAATCCCTTCAGTAGGGTAGTGGTGGCTTTAAAGCAGTTAGGAACTTGTAAGGTGGGCCTTGCTGCGTTTTCCTAACCTATTTGCTGCCCTAATACAGAAAGCCAGAGTAGGTTTACTATGTTCTTTTTTTTTTCTACAGGTCTCTGTGAGGAGTGGCGTCCTCTCACACCGTGTAAGCTGTCGTCCTGCCTGACAGCTAGATTGCAGGTAAGTGCATTTTGTCTTCTAAGGACTGGAGGCTTGCACTTCTCAAATATATGACTGCAATAAATTTGGGACACATTAATCCTTTAGTAAGGATTTAAGGTTGGCAGGATGCAGGAACTGACGTGATAGGAGACTGTGGGGTTAATTTTTGTCACTGTGTGGAAGGATTACCCTATTTTTATCTTTATTCATCTGTGGCTCATTTTATTTCAAGGGAACTCTGTGTAAAATGAGGGCTCTTATTATTTGTCATGTTTGGCACTCTGTTGAATAAATGGCGCTTAAACTTTTTTTCTAGGGAGAGAGCGTTTTCCAGATGTAACGCTTCTGTTTTACGGCTGCTACAGCTGTATAGGGAACGTGTGCTTTTGTGTGTGGCGCAGTTCCCTTCAGCCGGTCATGTGACCCACTTCCGCTCTAGGCTCCAGTACCCTGTGGTTCCTCTCAATCTTCTGGAGGAGTTTATTTGCCTGCAGAATTTGCTGCCCAGGTATCTTCTGCAGTATCTGCGAAGGTTTTGTTCCTTATTGCAATCTCTTCTGCTCAAAGAGTCTTGGAACTCTCGGCTTTGCAATGTGATTCGCCTTATCTTATCTTTCATGCTGATAAGGCGGTTCTTCGTACTAAGTTTGGTTTTCTTCCAAAAGTCGTTTCAGATAGAAATATTAATTACCTAATCCTTCTCATAAGGAACATTTAGAACCTGGATGTTGTGCGTGCTTTAATATTTTATCTACAGGCGACTAAGGAGTTTCGCCAATCTTCTGCCCTTTTTGTTTGTTTTTCTGATAAACATAAAGGTCAGAAAGCTACTGCTACTTCTTTCTCTCTGGTTGAGAAGTATAATTTGTTTTGCTTATGAGACTGCTGGTCAGCAGCCTCCTGAGAGAATTACGGGTTATTCCATGAGGGCTGTCTCCTTTCTTGGGCTTTCAAAAATAAAGCTTCTGTGGAACAGATTTGCAAGGCTGCAGCTTTTTCCAAATTTTCCAAATTTGATACTTTTGCCTCGGCCGAAACTTTCTTTGGGAGAAAGGTTCTTCAAGCGGTGGTGCCTTCTGTTTAGGTCTGCCTGTCTTGTTATCCCTCCCTAGTCATCTGTGTCCTCTAGCTTGGGTATTAGTTCCCACTAGTAATTGATGACGTCGTGGACACACCATATCTTAGGAAAGAAAACAAAATGTATGCTTATCTGATAAATTTATTTCTTTCCGGATATGGTGAGTCTACGACCCCTCCCTTTAATTTAAGACAGTTACTTTTTGTCTAAACCTCAGGCACCTCTACACCATAGGTTATTCCTTTTTTCCATTCCCTTTTGGTCGAATTACTGGGGGTTATGGGTAGAGGAGTGACACTTAAAAGCTTTGCTGTGGTGCTCTTTGCCTCCTCCTGCTGGCCAGAAGTGAAATTCAAACTAGTAATTGATGACGCCGTGGTCTCACCATATCCGGAAAGAAATTTATCAGGTAAGCATACATTTTGTTTTTTTACACAGATGTTCAGGTGATATATTCTAGTCAGCTTTTTACAGCTATGCTGCATTACTTTAATGTACTTCAACATCTAGATATCATGCCCTTTAATTAGTACATTTAAACAATTGTCTTAAACTTTGGAATTATGAATTATTGTGACTGAAATAACATTTATAACTGGGCTTTTGCACACTTTTCACAAAACGTGCAATAAGTGCTGTTAAGCTAAATTTAAATTAGATGTCTAGCGGTATATCCTGCATGTAGCTTACAGTAGTTTAAATGAGATAGCTAGCGGTATATCCTGCATGTGGCTTACAGTAGTTTAAATGAGATAGCTAGCGGTATATCCTGCATGTGGCTTACAGTAGTTTAAATGAGATAGCTAGCGGTATATCCTACATGTGCCTTACAGTAGTTTAAATTAGATAGCTAGCGGTATATCCTGCATGTGGCTTACAGTAGTTTAAATTAGATAGCTAGCGGTATATCCTGCATGTGGCTTACAGTAGTTTAAATGAGATAGCTAGCAATATATCCTGCATGTGGCTTACAGTAGTTTAAATGAGATAGATAGCGGTATATCCTGCATGTGGCTTACAGTAGTTTAAATGAGATAGCTAGCGGTATATCCTGCATGTGGCTTACAGTAGTTTAAATGAGATAGATAGCGGTATATCCTGCATGTGGCTTACAGTAGTTTAAATGAGATAGCTAGCGGTATATCCTGCATGTGGCTTACAGTAGTTTAAATGAGATAGATAGCGGTATATCCTGCATGTGCCTTATCTAGTTTAAACTAGATAACTAGTGGTATTTCCTGCATGTGCCTTAAAGTAGTTTAAACTAGCTAGCTAGCGGTATTTCCTGCATGTGCCTTACAGTTGTTTAAACTAGATAGCTAGCGGTATATCCTACATGTGCCTTACAGTAGTTTAAACTAGATAGCTAGCGGTATATCCTACATGTGCCTTACAGAAAAAGAAAATGTGATGTCTGGACTCAGAGGATACACCTGATGCGCATTTTGCCGCTACACAGCTTTGTCAAAGGCATTCTATTAGTTTAAATTCGTTGTGAGGTTAATCCTCTTTTTTTTAGATAATAGCTCCTTATGCAGTACATTAGCGTGTTCATTTGTATTGATCTGTGAGGTGCCTTACTGCTGATCGTTATCTCTATTAGTAATTTGTGTATGCTGGTACTTAAAACTCCTGTCTTAATCTAAGTTTTAATACACACACTTGTCCATACACATTTTTAATCATTACAATTAAATGTTAAGTTTTATTTATCTCCATGTTGGTGGATTCCCCTGCCATTACCTTTGTACTTATTAATATACATTCTATGAGTGCTCTAGACTTGTATATCCTACATGTGCCTTACAGTAGTTTCAACTAGATAGCTAGCGGTATATCCTGCACGTGCCTTACAGTAGTTTCAACTAGATAGCTAGCGGTATATCCTGCATGTGCCTTACAGTAGTTTAAACTAGATAACTAGCGGCATATCCTGCATGTGCCTTACAGTAGTTTAAACTAGATAACTAGCGGTATATCCTGCATGTGCCTTACAGTAGTTTAAACTAGATAACTAGCGGTATATCCTGCCTGTGCCTTACAGTAGTTTAAACTAGATAACTAGCGGTATATCCTACATGTGCCTTACAGTAGCTTAAACTAGATAGCTAGCGGTATATCCTACATGTACTTTACAGTAGTTTAAATTAGATAGCTAGCGGTATATCTTACATGTGCCTTACAGTTGTTTAAACTAGATAGCTAGCGGTATATTCTACATGTGCCTTACTGTAGTTTAAACTAGATAGCTAGCGATATATCCTACATGTGCCTTACAGTAGTTTAAACTAGATAACTAGCGGTATATCCTGCATGTGCCTTACAGTCGTTTTAACTAGATAGCTAGCTGTATATCCTGCATGTGCCTTACAGTAGTTTAAACTAGATAGCTAGCGGTATATCCTGCATGTGCCTTACAGTAGTTTAAACTAGATAGCTAGCGGTATATCCTACATGTGCCTTACAGTAGTTTAAACTAGATAGCTAGCGGTATATCCTACATGTGCCTTACAGTAGTTTAAACTAGATAGCTAGCGGTATATCCTACATGTGCCTTACAGTAGTTTGAACTAGATAACTAGCGGTATATCCTGCATGTGCCTTACAGTGGTTTTAACTAGATAGCTAGCTGTATATCCTGCATGTGCCTTACAGTAGTTTAAACTAGATAGCTAGCGGTATATCCTACATGTGCCTTACAGTAGTTTAAACTAGATAGCTAGCGGTATATCCTACATGTGCCTTACAGTAGTTTAAACTAGATAGCTAGCGGTATATCCTACATGTGCCTTACAGTAGTTTGAACTAGATAGCTAGCGGTATATCCTGCATGTGCCTTACAGTAGTTTAAACTAGATAACTAGCAGTATATCCTGCACGTGCCTTACAGTAGTTTAAATTAGATAGATAGCGGTATATCCTACATGTGCCTTACAGTAGTTTAAATTAGATAGCTAGCGGTATATCCTACATGTGCCTTACAGTAGTTTAAATTAGATAGCTAGCGGTATATCCTACATGTGCCTTACAGTAGTTTAAATTAGATAGCTAGCGGTATTTCCTGCATGTGCCTTACAGTAGTTTGAACTAGATAGCTAGCGGTATATCCTGCATGTGCCTTACAGAAGTTTGAACTACATAACTAGCGGTATATCCTGCACGTGCCTTACAGTAGTTTATATTAGATTGATAGCGGTATATCCTGCACGTGCCTTACAGTAGTTTAAATTAGATTGATAGGGGTATATCCTACATGCGACTTACAGTAGTTTAAATTAGATAGATAGCAGTATATCCTACATGTGCCTTACAGTAGTTTAAATTAGATAGCTAGCGGTATATCCTACATGTGCCTTACAGTAGTTTAAACTAGATAGCTAGCGGTATATCCTACATGTGCCTTACAGTAGTTTAAATTAGATAGCTAGCGGTATATCCTGCATGTGCCTTACAGTAGTTTAAATTAGATAGCTAGCGGTATATCCTACATGTGCCTTACAGTAGTTTAAACTAGATAGCTAGAGGTATATCCTGCATGTGCCTTACAGTAGTTTCAAAAGTGCAAAACTATAATGCTCTGATTTAACCATTAAAAAGGTCCTGAGGAGAACACTGCCATGCAAAAATGATTAAACACATAGTTGCAGTCAATTTCAGAGCTGCAATGCACTATTGAGGTATATGTGTGTAGCCGCCCTAGTGGTGCATTGCTACCCCCCCCCCCCCAAGCCTACCTATATATGCCTTTCAATAAGCAATACAAAAAAAAGATACTTTTGATAACAGAGTAAATTAAAAATTCTCATGAAATATTACAGGAGAGGACACATATTTTGGAATGGCCTCTTTTTGATGAACTGATGAAAAACTGATCACAATATCCCTTTAAATATAAATAATGCTGGCACTTCCCTACTTGCAGTAGTGTTGGTGTCTCTCTCAGACAAAACCCAAGCAAGATGTGTTTTATTGAGATTTTACTTTATATAGCATGCCCCTGGGTTTCATATGTAATCATTTGCGTTTTTCTTTTCTAGGGATCTAAAGCTAGACAATGTGCTATTGGACCATGAAGGGCACTGCAAGCTAGCGGACTTTGGCATGTGCAAAGAGGGAATCCGTGAGGGCTGCACGACATCTACTTTCTGCGGTACCCCTGATTACATCGCACCAGAGGTACAGTTAATATTCACTGTGATAGGTTCATGATACATGTGAAAGGGCCATTACAGCTGAATAATCAAATGCATAATAATAACATAATGCCATAACACTTACCTTGAATTTCAGATGTGTTGTAGATTTTATTTCCATCTTAATGGGAGGAGAGTCCACAGCTTTATTCATTACTTGTGGGAATTAGGAACCTGGCCACCAGGAGGAGGCAAGGACACCCCAGCCAAAAGCTTAAATACCTTCCCCACTCCCCTCATCCCCCAGTCATTCTTTGCCTTTCATCACAGGAGGTTGGCAGAGAAGTGTCGGAAGATTCGGAGTAGTCTCTTATGGAGGGTCATAATAATTTGCATACAAAGAGAGAAGCGCTCTACCAGGAACGAACAACAGCTCAGTGGCTTGTTCTATGGCGATTTACCACCCGGAAGCAGCCTCTTTTAGACCAGTGTGCTTTTCACAGAAGAAAACTTTCCTGAAGTATATCAGTCTGATCCCGCCAAGTAAGGTCAGTCCAGCCCCGAAATACCAGGCAATTCTCCTCTGAACAAGGAACATGACAACCCCAGACGATCGTTTCGGCCTCCTATGGGCCTCGTCAGTGAGGTGCAGCCACATTCCTCTAAGCACACTGGGCAAGGAGTCCACGTCTGGTTTCCCCCATCACCCATAGGGAGACTTCCCCAGGGTCATAATAATTTGCATACAAAGAGAGAAGCGCTCTACCAGGAACGAACAACAGCTCAGTGGCTTGTTCTATGGCGATTTACCACCCGGAAGCAGCCTCTTTTAGACCAGTGTGCTTTTCACAGAAGAAAACTTTCCTGAAGTATATCAGTCTGATCCCGCCAAGTAAAGTCAGTCCAGCCCCGAAATACCAGGCAATTCTCCTCTGAACAAGGAACATGACAACCCCAGACGATCGTTTCGGCCTCCTATGGGCCTCGTCAGTGAGGTGCAGCCACATTCCTCTAAGCACACTGGGCAAGGAGTCCACGTCTGGTTTCCCCCATCACCCATAGGGAGACTTCCCCAGGGTCATAATAATTTGCATACAAAGAGAGAAGCGCTCTACCAGGAACGAACAACAGCTCAGTGGCTTGTTCTATGGCGATTTACCACCCGGAAGCAGCCTCTTTTAGACCAGTGTGCTTTTCACAGAAGAAAACTTTCCTGAAGTATATCAGTCTGATCCCGTTGTTCTATGGCGATTTACCACCCGGAAGCAGCCTCTTTTAGACCAGTGTGCTTTTCACAGAAGAAAACTTTCCTGAAGTATATCAGTCTGACCCTGGGGAAGTCTCCCTATGGGTGATGGGGGAAACCAGACGTGGACTCCTTGCCCAGTGTGCTTAGAGGAATGTGGCTGCACCTCACTGACGAGGCCCATAGGAGGCCGAAACGATCGTCTGGGGTTGTCATGTTCCTTGTTCAGAGGAGAATTGCCTGGTATTTCGGGGCTGGACTGACCTTACTTGGCGGGATCAGACTGATATACTTCAGGAAAGTTTTCTTCTGTGAAAAGCACACTGGTCTAAAAGAGGCTGCTTCCGGGTGGTAAATCGCCATAGAACAAGCCACTGAGCTGTTGTTCGTTCCTGGTAGAGCGCTTCTCTCTTTGTATGCAAATTATTATGACCCTGGGGAAGTCTCCCTATGGGTGATGGGGGAAACCAGACGTGGACTCCTTGCCCAGTGTGCTTAGAGGAATGTGGCTGCACCTCACTGACGAGGCCCATAGGAGGCCGAAACGATCGTCTGGGGTTGTCATGTTCCTTGTTCAGAGGAGAATTGCCTGGTATTTCGGGGCTGGACTGACCTTACTTGGCGGGATCAGACTGATATACTTCAGGAAAGTTTTCTTCTGTGAAAAGCACACTGGTCTAAAAGAGGCTGCTTCCGGGTGGTAAATCGCCATAGAACAAGCCACTGAGCTGTTGTTCGTTCCTAGTAGAGCGCTTCTCTCTTTGTATGCAAATTATTATGACCCTGGGGAAGTCTCCCTATGGGTGATGGGGGAAACCAGACGTGGACTCCTTGCCCAGTGTGCTTAGAGGAATGTGGCTGCACCTCACTGACGAGGCCCATAGGAGGCCGAAACGATTGTCTGGGGTTGTCATATTCCTTGTTCAGAGGAGAATTGCCTGGTATTTCGGGGCTGGACTGACCTTACTTGGCGGGATCAGACTGATATACTTCAGGAAAGTTTTCTTCTGTGAAAAGCACACTGGTCTAAAAGAGGCTGCTTCCGGGTGGTAAATCGCCATAGAACAAGCCACTGAGCTGTTGTTCGTTCCTGGTAGAGCGCTTCTCTCTTTGTATGCAAATTATTATGACCCTGGGGAAGTCTCCCTATGGGTGATGGGGGAAACCAGACGTGGACTCCTTGCCCAGTGTGCTTAGAGGAATGTGGCTGCACCTCACTGACGAGGCCCATAGGAGGCCGAAACGATCGTCTGGGGTTGTCATGTTCCTTGTTCAGAGGAGAATTGCCTGGTATTTCGGGGCTGGACTGACCTTACTTGGCGGGATCAGACTGATATACTTCAGGAAAGTTTTCTTCTGTGAAAAGCACACTGGTCTAAAAGAGGCTGCTTCCGGGTGGTAAATCGCCATAGAACAAGCCACTGAGCTGTTGTTCGTTCCTGGTAGAGCGCTTCTCTCTTTGTATGCAAATTATTATGACCCTGGGGAAGTCTCCCTATGGGTGATGGGGGAAACCAGACGTGGACTCCTTGCCCAGTGTGCTTAGAGGAATGTGGCTGCACCTCACTGACGAGGCCCATAGGAGGCCGAAACGATCGTCTGGGGTTGTCATGTTCCTTGTTCAGAGGAGAATTGCCTGGTATTTCGGGGCTGGACTGACCTTACTTGGCGGGATCAGACTGATATACTTCAGGAAAGTTTTCTTCTGTGAAAAGCACACTGGTCTAAAAGAGGCTGCTTCCGGGTGGTAAATCGCCATAGAACAAGCCACTGAGCTGTTGTTCGTTCCTGGTAGAGCGCTTCTCTCTTTGTATGCAAATTATTATGACCCTGGGGAAGTCTCCCTATGGGTGATGGGGGAAACCAGACGTGGACTCCTTGCCCAGTGTGCTTAGAGGAATGTGGCTGCACCTCACTGACGAGGCCCATAGGAGGCCGAAACGATCGTCTGGGGTTGTCATGTTCCTTGTTCAGAGGAGAATTGCCTGGTATTTCGGGGCTGGACTGACCTTACTTGGCGGGATCAGACTGATATACTTCAGGAAAGTTTTCTTCTGTGAAAAGCACACTGGTCTAAAAGAGGCTGCTTCCGGGTGGTAAATCGCCATAGAACAAGCCACTGAGCTGTTGTTCGTTCCTGGTAGAGCGCTTCTCTCTTTGTATGCAAACTCTTATGGAGGGTAGTACTCTTCGGAATATAACTGGAGTTTTAAGTAGTCCTGTCAGCCTCTCAGTGAGAGCATGGATAAAAGCATGGATAAAAAGTTAGAGTCTGGAGATGCAGGGAGAGTCTTTCTGCAAAACCATCCCGACTCAGATTAACAGCTCCATAAGAAATCAGCGTTGATGAGTTTCACTGCCTGCTTTCTGCTCTCAAGTCCATGACAGGAGCGATGCTACTACCCTGTCACACTTGAAAGGCTGTGTTCCTGTTCCACGGCATAGATTCTGGTAAGATCGTTTCATTTATACACATATGATAACGCAAGGGTTTGTTAGTTTTGTGTAGGCCCCAGCAACATCGAGTGAGGTGGGCGAGCCTATTTACAAGCAGCAAGCAACTTCTCCTGAGGTCCTGATAGTCTTCTGAGGGACTAATTGAAGCTTTTAACCCCATATTATCGCTTCCTAAGGGCAGGTAGGGCCACAGCAGAACCGGTTTTAGACAATTATCAATCCGTTTTTTTTAATTTGGGGGTATATTGCTTTTTTACTTGTGGTGCAATCCTTCTAAAGCTTAGTGGGTACACTGTTAAAATTTCGGAATTTTTTAACCAATTTTAACCTGTTTTGCAGTTTGTGTATGCCTTTTTTTCTCTTAAAGGTACAGTACCGTTTGCAAATTGTGTTTTTTTCATTAAATAAAGTGTTTTCCAAGCTTGCTTGCTTCATTACTAGCCTGTTAAACATGTCTGACACTGAGGAAACTCATTGTTCAATTTGTTTAGAAGCCATTGTGGAACCCCCTCTAAGAATGTGTCCCAATTGTACTGATATGTCTATAAATGGCAAACAGCATATTTTGACTTATAAGAATTTGGCATTAAATGATTCTCAGACAGAAGGTTTCGCCATCTAGTTTTCCCCAAGTGTCACAACCAGTTACGCCCGCACAAGCGACGCCAAGTACTTCTAGTGCGTCTAATTCTTTCACCTTGCAAGATATGGCTTCAGTTATGAAGATTACCCTAAACTGCCAGGGTTGCAAGGGAAGCGCAGTAGCTCTGGGTTAAGAACAAATGCTGAGCCTTCTGACGCTTTAGTAGCCGTATCCGATATTCCCTCACAATGTTCTGAGGTAGGGATGAGGGATTTGCTGTCTGAGGGAGAGATTTCTGATTCAGGAAAGATGTTCCCTCAGACAGATTCAGATATGACGGCATTTCAATTTAAGCTAGAGCACCTCCGTTTATTGCTCAGGGAGGTTTTAGCTACTCTGGATGATTGTGACCCTATTGTCGTTCCAGAGAAATTGTGTAAAATGGACAAATATTTAGAGGTTCCTGTTTACACTGATGTTTTTCCGGTCCCTAAGAGGATTTCGGACATTGTTACTAAGGAGTGGGATAGACCAGGTATTCCGTTCGCTCCCCCTCCTGTTTTTAAGAAAATGTTTCCCATTTCTGACACCATAAAGGACTCATGGCAGACGGTCCCTAAGGTGGAGGGAGCTAATTCTACTCTGGATAAGCGTACAACTATACCTATTGAAGACAGTTGTGCTTTAATTGATCCTATGGATAAAAAGTTAGAGGGTCTCCTAAAGAAAATTTTTGTTCATCAGGGTTTTCTTCTTCAACCTATAGCATGCATTGTTCCGGTAACCACTGCAGCTGCTTTTTGGTTTGAGGCTCTAGAAGAGGCTCTTCAGATGGAGACCCCACTAGATGATATTTTGGACAGAATTAAGGCCCTTAAGTTGGCTAATTCTTTTATTACAGACGCCGCTTTTCATCTTGCTAAGTTAGCGGCAAAGAATTCAGGTTTTGCCATTTTAGCTCGAAGAGCGTTATGGCTTAAGTCCTGGTCAGCTGATGTGTCATCTAAATCTAAGATTTTGACCATCCCTTTCAAAGGTAAGACCCTATTCGGGCCTGCACTGAAAGAGATCATTTCAGACATCACTGGAAGGAAGGGTCATGCCCTCCCTCAAGATAAGTCAAATAAGACAAGGACCAAACAAAATAATTTTTGTTCCTTTCGAAACTTCAAGGGTGGTCCCACTTCCTCTTCCCCTGCTGCAAAGCAAGAGGGGAACTTTGCTCAATCCAAGCCAACCTGGAGACCTAACCAGGCTTGGAACAAGGGTAAACAGGCCAAAAAGCCTGTTGCTGCCACTAAGACAGCATGAAGGGGTAGCCCCCGATCCGGGACCGGATCAAGTAGGGGGCAGACTTTCTCTCTTTGCTCAGGCCTGGGCAAGAGACGTTCAGGACTCCTGGGCCATAGAAATTGTAACCCAGGGGTATCTCCTAGATTTCAAAGATTCTCCTCCAAGGGGGAGATTCCATCTTTCTCAATTGTCTGTAAACCAGACAAAAAGAGAGGCGTTCTTACGCTGTGTAGAAGACCTTTTTACCATGGGAGTGATCTGCCCAGTTCCGAAAACAACCTTCAGACCAATTCTAGATCTCAAGATCCTAAACCAATTCCTAAGAGTTCCACCCTTGAAGATGGAGACCATTCGGACTATTTTACCAATGATCCAGGAGGGTCAATATATGACTACCGTGGATCTAAAGGATGCGTATCTACACATTCCTATCCACAAAGATCATCACCAGTTCCTCAGGTTTGCCTTTCTGGACAGGCATTACCAGTTTGTGGCTCTTCCCTTCGGGTTGGCCACGGCGCCAAGAATCTTCACAAAGGTACTAGGGTCCCTTCTGGCGGTCCTAAGGCAGAGGGGCATAGCAGTGGCGCCTTATCTAGACGACATCTTAATTCAAGCGTCAACTTTCCAACTTGCCAAGTCTCACACGGACTTAGTGTTGGCCTTTCTAAGATCTCATGGGTGGAAGGTGAACGTGAAAAAGAGTTCTCTTATTCCTCTCACAAGAGTTCCATTCCTGGGAACTCTGATAGATTCGGTGGACATGAAAATATTTCTGACGGAGGTCAGGAAATCAAAGATTTTAACCACCTGCTGAGCTCTTCATTCCATTCCTCGGCCGTCAGTGGCTCAGTGTATGGAGGTAATCAGACTTATGGTAGCGGCAATGGACATAGTTCTGTTTGCTCGCTTGCATCTCAGACCACTGCAACTATGCATGCTCAAACAGTGGAATGGGGATTATGCAGATTTATCTCCTCAGATAAATCTGGATCAAGAGACCAGAGACTCTCTTCTTTGGTGGTTGTCACAGGATCACCTGCCCAGGGGAATGTGTGGGTTATTGTGACGACGGACGCCAGCCTACTGGGCTGGGGTGCAGTCTGGAATTCCCTGAAAGCACAGGGTTTGTGGACTCGGGAGGAGGCCCTCCTACCGATGAATATTCTGGTATTAAGAGCGATATTCAATGCTCTTCAGGCGTGGCCTCAGCTGGCTTCGGCAGGATTCATCAGGGTTCAGTCGGACAACATCACGACTGTAGCTTATATCAATCATCAGGGGGGAACAAGGAGTTCCTTGGCGATGATAGAAGTTTCCAGGATAATCCGATGGACAGAGGCTCACTCTTGCCATCTATCAGCGATCTATATCCCAGGGGTGGAGAACTGGGAGGCAGATTTTCTAAGTCATCAGACTTTTCATCCGGGGGAGTGGGAGCTCCATCCGGAAGTGTTTGCTCAACTGGTTCATATATGGGGCAGACCAGAATTGGATCTGATGGCATCTCGTCAGAACGCTAAACCTCCTCGTTACGGATCCAGGTCAAGGGATCCTCAGACAGTACTGATAGATTCTCTAGCAGTACCCTGGTCATTCAACCTGGCTTATGTGTTTCCACCATTCCCTCTCCTTCCGCGTCTGATTGCCAGAATCAAAAAGGAGAGAGCTTCAGTGATTTTGATAGCGCCTGCGTGGCCACGCAGGACTTGGTATGCAGACCTGGTGGATATGTCATCTCTGCCACCATGGACTCTGCCACTGAGACTGGACCTTTTGATTCAAGGTCCATTCAAGCATCCAAATCTAATTTCTCTGCAACTGACTGCTTGGAGATTGAATGCTTGATTTTATCAAAGCAGGGTTTCTCTGAGTCGGTCATAGATACCTTGATTCAGGCTCGAAAGCCTGTCACCAGGAAGATCTATCATAAGATATGGCGTAAATATCTTTTTTGGTGCGAATCCAAAGGCTACTCATGGAGTAAGATCAGGATTCCTAGGATTTTGTCTTTTCTCCAAGAAGGATTGGAGAAAGGATTGTCCGCTAGTTCCTTAAAGGGACAGATATCTGCTTTGTCTATTCTGTTGCACAAGCGTCTGGCAGATGTCCCAGACGTTCAGGTTTTTTGTCAGACTTTAGTTAGAATTAAGCCTGTGTTTAAACCTGTTGCTCCGCCATGGAGTCTAAATTTAGTTCTTAAAGTTCTTCAGGGGGTTCCGTTTGAACCCATGCATTCCATAGATATTAAGCTTCTATCTTGGAAAGTTCTGTTTCTAGTTGCTATCTCTTCTCTTCGAAGAGTTTCTGAACTATCTGCATTACAATGTGACTCGCCTTATCTTGTTTTCCATGCTGATAAGGTGGTTTTGCGTACCAAACCTGGGTTCCTCCCTAAGGTGGTTTCTAACAGGAATATCAATCAGGAAAATTCTCTGTGTCCTAATCCTTCTTCTAAGAAGGAATGTCTGTTGCACAACTTGGACGTGGTTCGTGCCTTTAAATTTTTTTTTGCAGGCAACCAAAGATTTTCACCAATCATCTTCTTTGTTTGTTGTCTATGCTGGAAAGCGTAGAGGTCAAAAGGCTACGGCTACCTCTCTTTCCTTTTGGCTGAAAAGCATCATCCGTTTGGCTTATGAGACTGCTGGACAGCAGCCTCCTGAAAAAATTACAGTTCACTCCACTAGAGCGGTGGCTTCCACATGGGCTTTTAAAAATTATGCTTCTGTTGAACAGATTTGTAAGGCTGCGACTTGGTCTTCGCTTCATACCTTTTCCAAATTTTACAAATTTGATACTTTTGCTTCTTCGGAGGCTATTTTTGGGAGAAAGGTTTTGCAAGCAGTGGTGCCTTCCGTTTAGGTTCCTGTCTTGTCCCTCCCTTCATCTGTGTCCTAAAGCTTTGGTATTGGTATCCCACAAGTTAGGATGAATCCGTGGACTCGGTACATCTTGCAAAAGAAAACAAAATTTATGCTTACCTGATAAATTTCTTTCTTTTGCGATGTACCGAGTCCACGGCCCGCCCTGTCTATTCAAGACAGATAGTATTTTTTATGTAAACTTCAGTCACCTCTGCACCTTATAGTTTCTCCTTTTCTTCCTTGGCCTTCGGTCGAATGACTGTGGGGTGGAGTTAAGGGGGGAGCTATATAGACAGCTCTGCTGTGGTGCTCTCTTTGCTACTTCCTGTCAGGAAGGACAATATCCCACAGGTTAGGATGAATCCGTGGACTCGGTACATCGCAAAAGAAAGAAATTTATCAGGTAAGCATAAATTTTGTTTTATTGGGGGTTTTAATTGTTTTTAAGCCCGTTTTCAAGAAAGTTGTTTAAAAAAAATTGTTTTTTTGTCAGCTGTAGCACCGCCCCTTTTAGGGAGGTTCTGATTCTTTGATGTCAGAGCTTTTTTTGGCTCTTTTCTTTATTTCCTGTAGAGTGAGGTGCGCACATTTCAGATGGCTCTGCTGTTTAAAAGGCTTCTTGCTGTTTTTGCTTCTCTGGAATCCGGATTGTAAACAGGATAGTTTTTTTCCTCAGTTTGCTGCGGGTTGCAGGACAGGTAGGGCACATCAGTAATTCTCAGTTCGCTCTCCTGCCAAGAGTCATTGCTCAGATCAAGCAGGAGAGGGCGTCGGTGATTCTCATAGCGCTGGCGTGGCCTGGCAGGATCTGGTATGCAGATCTAGTGGAAATGTCGTCTCTACCTCTGTGGAGACTTCCTCTGAGGAAGGACCTTCTACTTCAGGGTCCTTTTCTTCATCCAAATCTTGTTTCTCTGAAGCTGACTGCTTGGAGATTGAACACTTGATTTTATCTAAGCGTTGGTTTTCAGACTCGTAAACCTGTGACAAGAAAGATTTACTATAAGATATGGCGTAAATATCTGTATTGGTGTGAATCCAGAGGCTACTCTTGGAGTAGAGTCAGGATTCCTAGGATTGTCTTTTCTCCAGGAGGGTTTGGAGAAGGGTTTGTCAGCTAGTACTTTGAAAGGTCATATTTCTGTGTTGTCTCTATTTTATTGCATAAGCGTTTGGCGGATGCGCCAAAAGTGCAATCCTTTTGTCAGGCCTTGGTTAGGATCAGGCCTGTGTTTAAGTCTGTTACTCCTCCCTGGAGTCTTAACCTTGTTCTTAGAGTTTTACAGCGGGCTCCGTTTGAACCTAAGCAATTCTTAGATATTAAGATGTTATCTTGGAAGGTTTTGTTTCTTGTTGCTATTTCTTCTGCTTGGAGAGTTTCGGAAGGTGGTTCTACGTACTAAATTAGGTTTCCTATCTAAGGTTGTTTCAAACAAGAATATTTATCAGGAGATCGTGGTTCCTTCTTTGTGTCCTAATACTTCTTCTCCTAAGGAGCGTCTGTTGCACAACCTAGATGTTGTGCATGCTTTTGAAGTATTATCTTCAGGCGACTAAAGACTTTCGTCAGTCTTCTGCTTTGTTTGTTTTTCTGGGAAGCGCAAGGGTCAGAAAGCTACGTCTTCTTCTCTTTCTCTTTGGCTGAGTAGTATTTCGTTTGACCTATGAGACTGCTGGACAGCAACCTCCTGAGAGAATCACTGCTCATTCCACGAGAGCTGTTTCTTCTTCCTGGGCAGTGGTGCCTTCTGTTTAGGTCTACCTGTCTTGTCACTCCCTTATTATCTGTGTCCTCTAACTTGGGTATTGATTCCCACTAGTAATTGATGATTCTGTGGACTTATATCTTAGGAAAGAAAACATAATTTATGCTTACCTGATAAATTTATTTATTTCCGTATATGATGAGTCCACGGCCCACCCTTTATTTGAAGACAATTATTTTTTCTACAACCTCAGGCACCTCTACACTTTTGTATTATCTTCTTTTCTCTTGCAAGGTGTATCCAGTCCACGGATTCATCCTTTACTTGTGGGATATTCTCATTCCCTACAGGAAGTAGCAAAGAGAGCACACAGCAAAGCTGTCCATATAGCTCCCCCTCTAGCTCCACCCCCCAGTCATTCTCTTTGCTGGCTCTAAGCACTAGGGTCTCTCTCGGGAGTGTAAAGTGAATGTGGTGTTAGAATTGTAGTTTTATTATCTTCAATCAAAAGTTTGTTATTTTTAATGGTACCGGTTTGTACTATTTACTCTCTAGCAGAAAAGTGATGAAGATTTCTGCTGAGAGGAAAATGATTTTAGCATGTTGTAACTAAAATCCACTGCTGTTCCCACACAGGACTGAGGAGTACCAGAAAACTTCAGTTGTGGGGAACAGTTTGCAGGGTGATCTGCAATAAGGTATGTTCAGTCATTTATTTCTAGACAAGACTGAGATAATGCTAGAAGAGACTGACAATATCCCCATGAGGGCAGTGGCGTCACTAGGGGGGGGGCGGGGGGGCGGGCCGCACCCGGGTGACACCCTCCAGGGGGTGACACCAAAAAAAAAATTTTTTTTTTTTTTTTTTAATTTTATTGAAATTCAAAGAAATACAATGTTGAGATGCATAGATTTTTTTTTTTTTTTGCCCCTTGAGCCAGTGCTGCAATTTCAACAAATAGTTTTCCCGGCTGCTTTTGCTTGTTTGTATTTGCTTCTCCCCTGCCCAATTTCGCTATGAATGTTGTGGGCATGCCGTGGGGCTTGCAAAGTTGCGCTGCTAGCCTAAACCTGCCTGCCTATCTGTGCTCACTGCTCAGTGACATGTGGAGCAGTGGAGTCACTCACTGCTGTGCTGTCTCTCTAAACGGGAACTGGCAAATCATGAGGGGATGCCTGGCACCTGACTGCATGACTGTTTGACACTGTCTTTAAAATGAAGGAGCCACGTATGATGCCCACCAGACCATTATGGTTACGGTACACTAAGTGCACACTGAACAGGTAGGAGGGCGGGCAGGGGGTCTGGGGGTGGGCAGAGTGCAGAGGTGATTGGCCATAAGAAGCGGTAGGCACGCGGCCCGGGGCTGTGCACTGACAGGCTTGGAACAGAGTCAGAGAGCAGAATTTTCATAGTTTGCACCTAAAGCTTTTCTTTAGTGATTTATTTTTAGAGTGCTCTGTTTATCTTTCATTTGATGCTCTGCTGAGCCAGGGAGCAGCTCTAGGCATGCACTTTATAATTAATGCAGTGCAGTTTCCATATTTTGTAAGTGTGTGTCTGAGTTTTTGTGTGTGTGTGTCTCAGTGTTTTTGTGTGTGTGTCTGAGTGTGTTTCCGAGTGTTTGTGTGTGCATCTGAGTATGTTTTAAGTGTGTCTGAGTGTTTGTATGTGTGTTTGCCTGTGTTTTTGTGTGTGTCTGCTTTCTGGGGGGGTGACACCATAACTTACCGCACCGGGTGACACCAACCCTAGTGACGCCACTGCATGAGGGGAGGGTAAGCTATGTTCACAGACTTAGTAAGGAATTGAATGCTTACATAATAGGGCTAATATACTGGTTGACACTTATTCAGGGCAATCGATTGTTTGGCTAAGGAAAAATCGTTTTGCAAGACACTTTGAAAGCCCTTTTTGTTTTTTTTCTGGGGTTATTACCACATGGCTGTTTTTTAGTCACTTAGGAGTGATTTACTAGGCCTCACAGCTCTGGAGTAGAGTGGGAGGGGCCTAATTTCGCGCCTCAGATGCGCACTTAGAATTGCAGATAAGTTCATGCTGTTCCACATGGAGGGTCCTGCTGATGTTTGAGGGCCTAAAATAAGCTATATTCCCCCAAAGCTGATCCCTAAGGGAAGGTAGGGCCACAGCAAGGCTGTGGCAAGGTGCTGTAGTGATTTAACCAGGTGTTGGCTTTAGGCTGCTCCGGTTTGGGCATTAAGGGGTTAATCGTTTTGAAACTTGGGGTGCAATCTTATTAAGGCTTTATCTACATACTGGGAAAATTTCAGAAAGATTGCTGCATTTTTCACCGTTTTGTAAAATTGTGTGCTCTTTTTATCTCTTAAAGGCACAGTAACGTTTTTTTCAAATTGTGTTTTTTATTTGATTAAAGTGATTCCAAGCCTGTTTGTGTACTCTACTAGTCTGTTGGAACCCCCTCTCAGAATGTATCCCACTTGTACTGATATGTCTATACATTTTAAAGATCATATTGTTGCACTTAAGAATGTGGCCCAAGATGATTCTCAGACTGAAGGTAACGAGGGTAGCCCGTCTGCCTCTCCCCAAGTGTCACAACCAGTTACGCCCGCGCAAGCGACGCCTAGTACCTCTAGTGCGTCTAACCCTTTTACATTACAAGACTTAGCGGCAGTCATGGATAATTCTCTTACAGCCTTCTTATCTAAACTGCCCGTGTTACCTGCAAAGCGTGATAGCTCCGTTTTAAGAACAGATTATGAGCATTCTGACGCTTTGGTAGCCGTATCTGATATACCCTCACAACGCTCTGAAGTGGGAGAGAGGGAATTGATGTCTGTGGGAGAAGTCTCTGATTCAGGAAGGGTTCCTCCCCAGACAGATTCAGATACAGTGGCTTTTACATTTAAACTAGAACACCTCCGTGTTTTACTTAGGGAGGTATTAGCTACTCTGGATGACTGTGACCCTTTGGTGATCTCAGAGAAATTGTGTAAAATGGACAAGTACCTAGAGGGTCCCTGTTTACACGGATGCGTTTCCGGTCCCTAAGAGGTTTGCGGATATCGTTACTAGGGAGTGGGATAGGCCAGGTGTCCCTTTTGTCCCCCCTCCTGTTTTGAATAAAATGTTCTCCATATCTGACCCCATGCGGGACTCGTGGCAGACAGTCCCTAAGGTGGAGGGGGCTGTTTCTACACTAGCTAAACGCACAACCATACCAATTGAAGACAGTTGTGCTTTTAAAGACCCTATGGATAAAAAGTTAGAGGGTTTACTTAAGAACATTTTTGTTTAACAAGGTTTTCTTCTCCAACCTATTGCCTGCATTATTCCTGTAACTACTGCAGCTGCTTTCTGGTTTGAGGCTCATATGAGGAAATTATGGATAGAATTAAGGCTCTAAAGCTAGCTAATTCTTTTATCACTGACGCCGCTTTCCAAATAGCTAAGTTAGCGGGGAAAAAATCAGGTTTTGCCATTTTGGCGAGCAGGGCGCTATGGCTAAAGTCCTGGTCGGCCGATGTTTCGTCTAAATCCAAGCTTTTGAACATTCCTTTAAAAGGGAAGACCCTATTCGGGCCTGAATTGAAAGAGATTATTTCAGATATCACCGGGGGAAAAGGCCATGCTCTCCCTCAGGACAAAGCCTTTAAAACAAAGAACAAAGCTAATTTTCGTTCCTTTCACAATTTCAGGAACGGCCACGCTTCATCCTCTTCGGCTGCAAAGCAAGAGGGTAACGCTTCACAGCCCAAGGCAAACTGGAAACCTTACCAGGGCTAGAATAAGGGTAAACAGGCCAAAAATCCTGCAGCGGCCACCAAGACTGCATGAAGGGGTAGCCCCCGATCCGTGACCGGATCTAGTAGGGGGCAGACTCTCTCTCTTTGCTCAGGCCTGGACAAGAGATGTACACGATCCTTGGGCATTAGATATTGTAGCCCAGGGATACCTTCTAGAATTCAAGGACTCTCCTCCAAGGGGAAGGTTCCACATTTCTCGTCTGTCTACAGATCAGACAAAGAAAGAGGCATTTTTACGCTGTGTAGAAGATCTACATACAATGGGAGTGATCCACCCAGTTCCAATTGCAGAACAAGGACTGGGGTTTTACTCAAACCTGTTTGTGGTTCCCAAAAAAGAAGGAACTTTCAGACCAATCCTGGATCTCAAAATTCTAAACAAATTCCTCAGAGTCCCATCATTCAAGATGGAGACCATTCGGACAATCTTACCAATGATCCAGGAGGGTCAATATATGACTACCGTGGATCTAAAGGATGCGTATCTGCACATTCCTATCCACAAAGATCATCACCAGTTTCTCAGGTTCGCCTTTCTGGACAAGCATTTTCAGTTTGTGGCTCTTCCTTTCGGGTTGGCCACTGCTCCCAGAATTTTCACAAAGGTGCTAGGGTCCCTCCTGGCGGTTCTAAGACCGCGGGGCATAGCAGTGGCGCCTTACCTAGACGACATCTTAATTCAGGCGTCAACTTTCCAAAGAACCAAGTCTCACACGGAGATTGTATTGGCCTTTCTGAGGTCTCACGGGTGGAAGGTGAACATCAAAAAGAGTTCTCTCTCCACCGTCACAAGAGTTCCATTCCTAGGAACCCTGATAGACTCGGTAGAAATGAAAATATTTCTGACGGAGGTCAGAAAGCTAAAACTCTTAACTACTTGCCGAGCTCTTTAATCCATTCCTCGGCCATCTGTGGCTCAGTGCATGGAGACAATCGGACTAATGGTTGCGGCAATGGACATCGTCCCTTTTGCTCGGATACACCTCAGACCACTGCAACTATGCATGCTCAAACAGTAGAATGGGGATTATGCAGATTTTTCTCCTCAAATTCAGTTGGACCAGGAGACCAGAGATTCTCTTCTCTGGTGGTTGTCTCAGGATCACCTGTCTCAAGGAATATGTTTCCGCAGGCCAGAGTGGATCATCATAACGACCGACGCCAGTCTTTTAGGCTGGGGTGCGGTCTGGCTCTCCCTGAAAGCTCAGGGCTTATGGTCTCGGGAAGAAACTCTTCTCCCGATAAACATTCTGGAACTGAGGGCGATTTTCAACGCTCTTCAGGCATGGCCTCAACTAGCGGCGGCCAAATTCATCAGGTTTCAGTCGGACAACATCATGACTGTAGCTTACGTCAATCATCAGGGGGGAACAAAGAGTTCCCTAGCGATGACGGAAGTAACCAAAATAATCAGGTGGGCGAAGGATCACTCCTGCCATCTCTCAGCAATTCACATCCCAGGAGTAGACAACTGTGAGGCGGATTTTCTAAGTCGTCAGACTTTTCACCCGGGGGAGTGGGAACTCCATCCAGAGGTATTTGCCCAGCTGACTCAGCTATGGGGCACCCCAGAGTTGGATCTGATGGCGTCCCGTCAGAACACCAAACTTCCTCTCTACGGGTCCAGGTCCCGGGATCCCAAGGCGGTATTGATAGATGCTCTAGCAGCGCCTCCTTCAATCTGGCTTATGTTTTTCCACCGTTTCCTCTCCTCCCGCGTCTGATTGCCAGAATCAAGCAGGAGAAGGCTTCGGTGATTCTGATAGCGCCTGCGTGGCCACGCAGGACTTGGTATGCAGACCTAGTGGACATGTCATCTGTCCCACCATGGACACTGCTAATGAGGCAGGATCTTCTAATACAGGGTCCGTTCAAGCATCCAAATTTAGTTTCTCTGCGTCTGACTGCTTGGAGTTTGAACGCTTAATTCTATCAAAGCGTGGGTTCTCTGAGTCAGTTATAGATACTCTGATTCAGGCTAGAAAGCCTGTCACCAGGAAAATCTACCATAAGATATGGCGAAAATATCTTTGTTGGTGTGAATCCAAGGGTTACTCATGGAGTAAGATTAGGATTCCCAGGATATTGTCCTTTCTCCAAGAAGGACTGGAGAAAGGATTGTCAGCTAGTTCCTTAAAAGGACAAATATCTGCTTTGTCTATCCTGTTACACAAGCGTCTAGCAGAGGTACCAGACGTTCAAGCGTTTGCTCAGGCTTTAGTCAGAATCAAGCCTGTCTATAAACATGTGGCTCCGCCATGGAGTTTGAATCTAGTTCTTTCAGTTCTTCAAGGGGTTCCGTTGGAACCTTTACATTCCATAGACATTAAGTTGTTATCTTGGAAAGTTTTGTTTTTGATAGCTATCTCTTCTGCTCAAAGAGTCTCAGAATTATCTGCCTTACAGTGTGATTCACCTTACCTGGTGTTCCACACAGATAAGGTAGTTTTGCGTACCAAGCCTGGTTTTCTTCCTAAAGTTGTTTCTAACAAGAATATTAACCAGGAAATAGTTGTTCCTTCTCTGTGTCCTAATCCATCTTCGAAGAAGGAACGTCTATTACATAATCTTGATGTAGTTTGTGCTTTAAAGTTCTATTTACAAGCAACTAAGGATTTCAGACAAACATCTTCCTTGTTTGTTATCTATTCTGGTAAGAGGAGAGGTCAGAAAGAGACTGCTACCTCTCTTTCCTTTTGGCTGAAAAGCATCATCTGTTTGGCCTATGAGACTGCTGGCCAGCAGCCTCCTGAAAGAATTACTGCTCATTCTACCAGAGCAGTGGCTTCCACATGGGCTTTCAAAAATGAGGCTTCTGTTGAACAGATTTGTAAGGCAGCGACTTGGTCTTCACTGCATACTTTTGCCATATTTTACAAATTCAATACTTTTGCTTCTTCGGAGGCTATTTTTTGGGAGAAAGGTTTTGCAAGCAGTGGTGCCTTCCGTTTAAGGTACCTGTCTTGTTCCCTCCCTTCATCCGTGTCCTAAAGCTTTGGTATTGGTATCCCACAAGTAAAGGATGAATCCGTGGACTGGATACACCTTGCAAGAGAAAACAGAATTTATGCTTACCTGATAAATTTCTTTCTCTTGCGGTGTATCCAGTCCACGGCCCGCCCTGGCATTTAAGTCAGGTAAAAAATTTTTTGTTTAAACTACAGTCACCACTGCACCCTATGGTTTCTCCTTTTTCTTCCTAACCTTTGGTCGAATGACTGGGGGGTGGAGCTAGAGGGGGAGCGATATGGACAGCTTTGCTGTGTGCTCTCTTTGCTACTTTCTGTAGGGAATGAGAATATCCCACAAGTAAAGGATGAATCCGTGGACTGGATACACCGTAAGAGAAAGTAATTTATCAGGTAAGCATAAATTCTGTTTTTCCATTTTTCCTTCGGCCGAATGACTGGGGATTATGGATAAGGGAAGTGACATATATAGCAGCTTTGCTGTAGTGCTCTTTGCCTCCTCCTGCTGGCCAGGAGTGATATTCCCCATAGTAATTGATGATTCAGTGGACTCACCATATCCGGAAATAAATAAATTTATCAGGTAAGCATAAATTATGTTTTTGGCACGTTTTTCTCTTTAGTGCAGGGGTGGTCCTGCACTCCATGTGACCGGGTGTGGCCTCTTTAACTTCCTCTTTCTTGACCTGCGGTTGCAGGAGACAAAGTGGTTTCTCTGTGGTCCGGGTCATAGGAGCTGGTGAGTGCCCCGGCCATTGGGGTATAAAGGTGCCATTTAATTTCTATCTAGTCCGTAATAAAGGCGCAGGCTATGGAGGACTCTGATATATTAGAGGATACTTCCTCTTTAACCAAATCTAATAACTGTGTTTATTGTAAGGAGGTTCCGGTTGATCCGCCTGCTCAATTATGTTCCACATGTTTTGATAAAATTGCAGTTTCTAAAAAGAATAAGATATTTAGTACAACTGAGCCGTCCATCTCTGAGGGTTCTCCGTCCCGTGAGGTGCGTTCCCTACATTAATCTCCGATTACACATGCAGCTTCCCAGGGCACTGCTAATCCTCCCGTGGGAGTGGCCCTTTGGCTGCCAGATTTCGCTGATTAGTTACAAATGGCGGTTTCTGTGGCTTTTAATGCCTTGATAATGCCTAAGAGCAAGCGAAAGGTGAAACATAGCTATCCGTCCCAGGTGTCATCGACTCTGTTGGATGTCTCTGACAGATTATCCATTGATAAGGACGACTCCGACTCTGCAGAGGACGCTCTTTCTGGGTCGGAATGGGTGATATCTAGACCTCTGGCTGCGGAGGAGCCAGTCTTAAAATTTAAGATGGAGCATTTGCGCTTTCTGCTGAAAGAGGTGCTTGCTACGTTAGAAGTTCCGGAACCCAAATTGCCAGAGGAACCTTCGATCCCTAAGCTAGATAGGTTTTACGAGGACAGGGTGGTGCCTAAAACCTTCCCTGTCCTCGTTAAGATGGCTAATATTATTAAGAATGAATGGGAGAGACTTGGTTCATCCTTTTCCCCCTCTACTTCTTTCAAAAAACTGTTCCCCGTTCTGGACTCGCAGCTTGAGCTGTGGGGGGCCATCCCTAAGGTGGATGGTGCTATATCCATGCTTGCTAAGCGCACTACTATCCCACTCAAAGAAAGCTCTTCGTTCAAGGAGCCCATGGATAAAAAAATTGGAATCCATGTTGAGAAAGATGTTTCAGCTCACGGGGTTCATTTTTCAACCGGCAGCAGTGGTCGCTGCGGTGGCTGGAGCTGCTACCTACTGGTGTGACGCTCTGTCAGCTATGGTCGAGGTGGAGACTCCCCTTGAGGAGATACAGGAACGGATAAAGGCCTTAAGGGTAGCTAATTCATTCATCTATGATGCAAATATGAAGATTATTTGCCTGAATGCCAAGAGATCGGGCTTTTCTGTTCTAGCCCGTAGGGCTCTGTGGTTAAAGTCGTGGTCTGCTGACATGACTTCCAAGTCTAGATTACTAACCCTCCCATTTCAGGGGAAAGTTCTTTTTGGTCCAGGCCTAGACTCTATCATATCTACGGTCACGGGAGGCAAGGGTGCTTTCCTACTGCAGGATAAGAAGAACAAGCCTAAGGGGTCTACTTTTCGTCCCTTTCGTTTGGAAAAGTCCCAACGCCAGCTGCCTGCCGCGAAAACTGAGCAGTCCAAGGGATCTTAGAAGCCAGCTCAATATTTGAACAAAGTCAAGCAGAGCAAGAAGCCCACCGAGACAAAATCGGCACGAACGGGCAGCCCTCGATCCGTCTCTGGATCGCATAGGGGGCAGACTATCTCTTTTCGCAGAGGCTTGGATAAGAGACATTCAGAAGGTCATCACCCAGGGTTACAGGATATGGTTCAAGACTCATCCGCTCAGGGGCAGATTCCCCCTGTCAAACCTATCATCAAGTCCAGAGAAGAGAGACACCTTTCTAGAGTGCGTGAGGGATCTCTCCTCTCTCTGAGTAATTGTTCCAGTCCCTCTAGCAGAAAGAGGTCTGGGGTATTACTTAAACATTTTCGTGGTCCCAAAGAAGGAGGGCACGTTTTGCCCGATTCTAGACCTTAAGTGCCTAAACAAGTCTAAACAGGTATTTTCTGCCCCTAGTTCAAGAGGGACAGTTCATGACTACAATAGATTTGAAGGATGCTTACCTTCACGTGCCAATCCACAAGGATCACTTCAGGTTTGTGGCCCTACCGTTTAGCCTGGCGACTGACCCAAGAGTCTTTATGAAGGTTCTGGGAGCGCTGCTCATGGTGGCGAGAGCCAGGGGTATTGCAGTGGCACCTTATCTGGACGACATCCTGGTCCAGGCTCCGTCCTGCAGTCTTGCAGAGGACCATTCGAGGGCTCTTCTTCTTCTCCTTCGATCCCATAGGTGGAAGATAAATGAAGGAAAGAGTTCCCTGGTTCCCAGCAACAGAGTGGAATTCCTGGGTACGATAATGAATTCCATATTCATGACGATATTCCTGACAGATCAGAGACGTTGCAAGATTGCATCCAGCTGTTTTGCCCTTCAGACCTCCTTAAAGCCATCTGTGGCCTGGTGTATGGAGGTTATTGGGCTTATGGTATCCAGCATAGATGTCATTCCATACGCCAGGTTCCATCTCAGACCTCTTCAGTTGTGCATGTTGAGACAATGGAACAGCGATCACTCAGATCTATGGGAATCCCTCTCTTGGCAGATCTGTCCGGGACAACTGTCCCAGGGGACATCCTTCTTGAGAACATCCTGGGAGATTGTGACCATGGACGCAAGTCTGTCAGGATGAGGAGCTGTTTGGGGTGCCAGAAAGGCACAGGGCAGGTGGACTCGAGAGGAGTCGCTTCTCCCGATCAATATTCTAGAACTTCAACGCTCTGAAGGCCTGGCCCCTCCTAGGGTCATCCCGATTCATCAGATTTCAGTCAGACAACATTACCTCGGTGGCTTACATCAACTATCAGGGGGGAACAAGAAGTTCCCTAGCCATGGGGGAAGTATCTCGGATTCTGGAATGGACGGAGACCCACAACTGTTCACTATCAGCGATCCACATTCCGCGTGTGGACAACTGGGAAGCAGATTTTCTCAGCAGACAATCGTTTCATCCGGAGGAATGGTCTCTCCATCCCGAGGTGTTTACGGAGATCTGCAACAAATGGGGGACGCCAGAGATAGATCTCATGGCGTCCAGACTCAACTTCAAGCTACCCAGATACGGGTCACAGTTCAGGGATTTCCAGGCAGAGTTGATAGATGCCTTAGCGGTGCCTTGGAGGGTTCAACCTAGTCTACATATTTCCACCATTGCCACTCCTACCTCGAGAAGTGGCCCGCATTAAGCAGGTGCAAGCATCTGCTATTATGATTGCTCCGTCGTGGCCACGGAGGACGTGGTTTGCGGATCTTGTGAGGATGTCATTGTCTCCTCCATGGAGGTTACCTTGACGCAGGGACCTGCTGGTTCAGGGTCTCTTTCTACGTCAAAATCTCGATTCTATGGGGCTGAATGCGTGGAGATGAACGCTTAGTCTTAACCAAGTGAGGATTTTCTGAGACAGTGATTGATAGATACTCTCATTCAAGCCAGGAAACCGGTCACTCTTCGCATCTATCATAAGGTGTGGAGGACCTACTTGTCGTAGTGTGAGGAACAGGGATATCCATAAGGTTAGGGTATCCAGGATTCTGTCCTTCCTCTAAGATGGGTTGGAGAAGGGACTTGCCGCCAATTTAAAGGGACAGATTTCGGCCTTGTCTGTACTGTTACACAAGAAGCGTGTGCGGAGCTTCCAGATATTCAGCCCTTTGTTCAGGCTCTGTCTAGGATCAGGCCTGTCTTTAGAAATTCTGCTCCCCCTTGGAGCTTAAACTTGGTACTTAAGATTTTGCAGAGGACTCCGTTTGAGCCTATGCATTCGCTTGACATTAAAATTCTTTCCTGGAAGATTCTATTCCTACTAGCTATTGCATCGGCACGCAGAGTCTCTGAGTTGGCGGCCTTGCAATGTGAGCCGCCTTACCTGTTTTTTCACGCCGATAAGGCTGTTCTTCGCACTGGGTTGGGATTTCTTCCCAAGGTTGTGTCGAATTATAACATCAATCAGGAAATAGTAGTTCCTTCCTTGTGTCCTAACCCTTCTTCTTCAAAGGAAAGGTTTCTTCATAATTTGGATGTGGTTCGAGCCTTGAAGTTCTATCTTCAGGCCAAGAAAGATTTCAGACAGACTTCGTCTTTATTTGTTGTATATTTGGGGAAGCGCAAGGGGCAGAAGGCCTCTTCCACTTCCCTATCTTTTTGGTTGAGGAGCATTATCCGCTTGGCCTATGAGACAGCGGGACATAAGCCTCCTCCGAGAATTACGGCTCACTCAACTAGGGCTGTGGCCTCTTCATGGCCTTTAAGAATGAGGCCTCTATGGAGCAGATTTGTAAGGCGGCTACTTGGTCCTCCTTACATACTTTTGCTAAATTTTCATGTCTTTGCTTTGGCGGAAGCAGCTTTTGGGAGAAAGGTTTTGCAGGCTGTGGTGCCCTTCACGGCTCCCGCCCATTTCTCCGGTGGGCGGACCTAAATTTATACCCTGATATTTCTCCTACTGTTCCTTGTTCCCTTTGGCAGAATGACTGGGGGATGAGGGGGGTGGGGGAGGTATTTAAGCCTTTGGCTGGGGTGTCTTTGCCTCCTCCTGGTGACCAGGTTCTTAATTCCCACAAGTAATGAATGAAGCCGTGGACTCTCCTCCCACAGATGGAAATGAAATTATCAGGTAAGCATAATTTATGTTTTTTTTGTTTGGCAAATTTCAAAGCTTGATTTCCCTTCCCTGTACTGTGTATCATCCAACAGCCATCAGCCAATCACAGACTCGTATACATATATACTGTGAACTCTTGTCCAGAAAGTGTGCACATAAAAAGGCTGTTTACAATTTGATAATAGAAGTAAATTGAAAAGATTTCTCCTACATTGTTGTGTCCTTTCCACGGCTTCATCCTTACTTGTGGGATATTCTCTTCCCCTACAGGAAATGGCAAAGAGAGCACACAGCAAGAGCTGTCCATATAGCCCCCCCCCCTCTGGCTCCGCCCCCCAGTCATTCTCTTTGCCGCTCTGAACAAGTAGCATCTCCACAGGGATGGTAAAGAGTATGTGGTGTTAGTTGTAGTTTTATTTCTTCTATCAAGAGTTTGTTATTTTAAAATAGTGCCGGTTTGTACTATTTACTCTACAACAGAAAGTAATGAAGATTTCTGTTAAAAGAGGAGTATGATTTTAGCACCAGTAACTAAAATCCATTGCTGTTCCCACGCAGGACTGTTGAAACCAGAGAACTTCAGTTGGGGGGGAACAGTTTGCAGGCTTATCTGCTTCAGGTATGATCAGTCACTTTTCTAACAAGACATAGTAATGCTAGAAGACTGTCAGTTTTCCCTTATGGGATCGGTAAGCCATTTTCTTAGACTCAGTAACTTAGACTCAGTAATTAAGGCTTATAAATTGGGCTCTATGCTGGTTGACACTATTGTGGGCTAAATCGATTTATTTTTATCATATTTATATGACATTTGGAGTGTTTTGTGAACTTTGAAACACATTTGGGAACGTTTTTATTACGCCTGGCAGTTGTTTAGACGCCTAATCTAGTCAGAAAGGCCCCTTCACTCTGGTATGCAGAGGGAGGAGGCCTCATTTTCCCACCTCAATTGCGCAGTTACTTCTAAAGGCAGTGCATGCAGCTTCATGTGAGAGGGTCCTGTGGCTGAGAAACGGACTCAGGAAGGCTTATATTCTGTGGTGAATCACCCCTAAGGAAGGTAAAAGCCGCAGCAAAGCTGTGGCAGGGACTGTAGTGTGTTTAAACCGGTAAATTTAACTATTAGCTCCGGTTTGCTCATTTAAGGGGTTAGAGACTTAAAATTTGGTGTGCAATACTTTCAAAGCATTAAGACACTGGGGTGTAAATTTTATTTCCTTGATAGTTTTTCAAACATTCAGAAATAAAGTGTGCTCTTTTTATTATTTAAAGAGACAGTAACGGTTTTGTTTAAAATCGTCTTTATTGCATTAATAGCCTGCCTAAATCTGTCTAACATGTCTGTACCTTTAGATAGCATATGTTCTGTGTGTATGGAAGCCAAGGTGGTTCCCCCTTTAAATGTATGTGCAAATTGTGCCATGGCGTCCAAACAAAGTAAGGACAGTACTGTCACATTTAATAAGGTTGCCCAAGATGATTCTTCAAATGAAGGTAGTGGGGATAGCTCTTCATCCTCTCCTTCTGTGTCAACACCAGTTTTGCCCGCGCAGGCGATACCTAGTACATCTAGCGCGCCAATGCTTGTTACTATGCAGCAATTAACAGCAGTAATGGATAATTCTATAGCAAATCTTTTATCCAAACTGCCAGCATTTCCCAGAAAGCGTGATTGCTCAGTTTTAAATACAGAGGATGAGCAAGTAGGCGCTGACGATAATTTATCTGTTATACCCTCACATCAATCTGAGTTGGCAGTGAGGGAGGGTCTGTCTGAGGGAGAAATTTCTGATTCAGGAAAAATTTCTCAGCAGGCAGAACCTGATATCGTGGCATTTAAATTTTAAGCTAGAACATCTCCGCGCCCTGCTTAAGGAGGTGCTAGCTACTCTTGATGATTGTGATTCTTTGGTGATTCCAGAGAAGTTGTGCAAAATGGACAAATTCTTAGAGGTCCCAGTGCACGCTGATGCTTTTCCGATACCCAAGAGGGTGGCGGACATAGTGACTAAGGAGTGGGAGAAGCCAGGTGTACCTTTTGTTCCCCCTCCTATATTTAAGAAAATGTTCCCCATTGTCGACCCCAGAAGGGACGCATGGCAAACGGTCCCTAAGGTAGAGGGGGCAGTTTCAACGTTAGCCAAGCGCACAACTATTCCTATTGAGGACAGTTGCGCTTTCAAAGATCCTATGGATAAAAAATTGTAAGGATTGCTTAAAAAGATATTTGTTCAGCAAGGTTTCCTTCTTCAACCAATTTCGTGCATTATTCCTGTCACCACGGCGGCGTTTTTTTGGTTCGAGGAACTAGAAAATTCGCTCCAAAAGGAGACTCCATATGATGAAGTCATGGACAGAATTCACGCACTAAAGTTGGCTAATTCCTTTATTTTGGATGCCGCTTTTCAATTGGCAAAATTAGCGGCGAAAAATTCAGGTTTTGCAATAGTGGCGCGCAGGGCGCTTTGGCTAAAATCTTGGTCGGCGGACGTGTCGTCCAAGACAAAATTGCTTAATATTCCTTTCAAAGGTAAGACCCTTTTCGGGCCAGAATTGAAGGAGATTATTTCAGACATCACTGGGGGAAAGGGCCATGCCCTCCCACAGGATAGGCGTTTCAAGGCTAAGAACAAATCTAATTTTCGTTCCTTTCGCAATTTCAGGAACGGACCGGCTCCTAACTATGCAGCCTCTAGACAAGAGGGTAACGCTTCCCAGCCTAAACCAGCATGGAAACCATTGCAAGGCTGGAACAAGGGTAAACAGGCCAAGAAGCCTGCTGCTGCTACCAAGACAGCATGAAGGGGTAGCCCCCGATCCGGGACCGGATCTAGTAGGGGGCAGACTTTCTCTCTTTGCTCAGGCTTGGGCAAGAGATGTTCCGGATCCCTGGGCACTAGAAATAGTCTCTCAGGGGTATCTTCTAGAGTTCAAGGAACTTCCTCCAAGGGGAAGGTTCCACATGTCTCGCTTATCTTCAGACCAGATAAAGAGACAGGCATTCTTACATTGCGTTGGAGACCTATTAAAGATGGGAGTGATACACCCAGTTCCAACAGCGGAACAAGGTCTGGGTTTTTACTCAAACCTGTTTGTAGTTCCCAAAAAAGAGGAACTTTCAGGCCAATTCTGGATTTAAAAATTCTAAACAAATTCCTCAGAGTTCCATCATTCAAAATGGAAACCATTCGGACGATTTTACCAACAATCCAGGACGGTCAATATATGACTACCGTGGACTTAAAGGATGCGTACCTGCATATTCCTATCCACAAAGATCATCATCAGTTCCTGAGTTTCGCCTTTCTGGACAAACATTACCAGTTTGTGGCTCTTCCATTCGGTTTAGCCACTGCTCCCAGAATTTTCACAAAGGTGCTAGGGTCCCTTCTAAGACCGAGGGGCATTGCTGTAGCACCTTACCTATACGACATTCTAATCCAAGCGTCGTCCCTTTCCAAAGCAAGGGCTCATACAGACATTGTTTTAGCCTTTCTCAGGTCTCACGGGTGGAAGGTGAACATAGAAAAGAGTTCCCTGTCCCCGTCCACAAGGGTTCCTTTTCTGGGAACAATAATAGATTCTGTAGAAATGAAGATTTTTCTGACAGAGGTCAGAAAGTTAAAGCTTCTAAACGCTTGTCAAGTTCTTCAATCTATTCCTCAGCCTTCCATAGCTCAGTGCATGGAGGTAATAGGATTAATGGTTGCAGCAATGGACGTGGTTCCTTTTGCTCGAATTCATCTAAGACCATTGCAACTGTGCATGCTCTCACTCTGCTGGTGGTTGACTCAGGATCACCTGTCTCAGGGAATGAGTTTCCGCAGACCAGAGTGGGTCATCGTCACGACCGACGCCAGTCTCTTAGGCTGGGGCGCGGTCTGGGACTCCCTGAAAGCTCAGGGTCTATGGTCTCGGGAAGAGTCTCTCCTCCCGATAAACATTTTGGAACTGAGAGCGATATTTAATGCGCTCCTGGCTTGGCCTCACCTAGCGAAGGCCAGATTCATAAGATTTCAGTCGGACAACTTGACGACTGTAGCGTACATCAATCATCAGGGGGGAACAAAGAGTTCCTTGGCGATGAGAGAGGTATCCAAGATCATCAAATGGGCTGAGGATCACTCCTGCCACCTATCTGCAATTCACATCCCAGGAGTAGACAACTGGGAGGCGGATTATTTGAGTCGTCAGACTTTCCATCCGGGGGAGTGGGAACTCCACCCGGAGGTCTTTGCCCAGTTAACTCAACTATGGGGCACTCCAGATATGGATCTGATGGCGTCTCGTCAGAACTCCAAGGTTCCTCGCTACGGGTCCAGATCCAGGGATCCCAAGGCGACACTAATGGATGCATTAGTGGCGCCTTGGTCGTTCAATCTAGCTTATGTGTTTCCACCGTTCCCTCTCCTTCCCAGGCTTGTAGCCAGGATCAAACAGGAGAAGGCCTCGGTGATTCTAATAGCTCCTGCATGGCCACGCAGGACTTGGTATGCAGACCTGGTGAATATGTCATCGGCTCCACCATGGAAGCTACCTTTGAGACAGGATCTTCTAGTACAAGGTCCATTCGAACATCCAAATCTAGTCTCTCTGCAACTGACTGCTTGGAAATTGAACGCTTGATTCTATCTAAGCGTGGGTTTTCAGATTCAGTTATAGATACTCTGGTTCAAGCCAGAAAACCTGTAACTAGGAAAATTTACCATAAGATATGGCAAAAATATATCCGTTGGTGTGAATCCAAGGGATTCTCTTGGAGTAAAATTAAAATTCCTAGGATACTTTCCTTTCTCCAAGAGGGTTTGGATAAAGGTTTGTCAGCTAGTTCTTTAAAAGGACAGATATCTGCTCTGTCTGTTTTGTTGCACAAACGTCTGGCAGCCGTGCCAGATGTACAGGCGTTTGTACAGGCGTTAGTTAGAATCAAGCCTGTCTATAGACCTATGACTCCTCCTTGGAGTCTAAATTTAGTTCTTTCAGTTCTTCAGGGGTTTCCATTTGAACCCTTACATTCCATAGATATTAAGTTACTATCTTGGAAAGTTCTGTTTTTGGTTGCTATTTCTTCTGCTAGAAGAGTTTCTGAATTATCTGCTTTGCAGTGTACTTCTCCTTATCTGGTATTCCATACAGATAAGGTAGTTTTACGTACCAAGCCTGGTTTTCTTCCAAAGGTGGTTTCCAACAGGAATATTAACCAGGAAATAGTTGTTCCTTCTCTGTGTCCGAATCCAGTTTCGAAGAAGGAACGTTTGTTACACAACCTAGATGTGGTCCGTGCTTTAAAATTCTATTTAGAAGCAACAAAGGATTTCAGACAGACATCATCCTTGTTTGTTGTTTATTATGGTAAGAGAAGAGGGCAGAAAGCTACTGCTACCTCTCTTTTTGGCTGAAAAGTATCATCCGATTGGCTTATGAGACTGCCAGACGGCAGCCTCCTGAACGAATTACAGCTCACTCTACTAGAGCTGTGGCTTCCACATGGGCCTTCAAGAACGAGGCTTCTGTTGATCAGATCTGTAAGGCAGCGACTTGGTCTTCTCTGCATACTTTTGCCAAATTTTACAAATTCGATACTTATGCTTCTTCGGAGGCTGTTTTTGGGAGAAAGGTTTTGCAAGCCGTGGTGCCTTCCGTTTAGGTAACCTGACTTGTTCCCTCCCTTCATCCGTGTCCTAAAGCTTTGGTATTGGTTCCCACAAGTAAGGATGAAGCCGTGGACCGGACACACCAATGTAGGAGAAAACAGAATTTATGTTTACCTGATAAATTTCTTTCTCCTACGGTGTGTCCGGTCCACGGCCCGCCCTGGCTTTTAGTCAGGTTTAAAAATTTTATTCCATACACTACAGTCACCACGGCACCCTATAGTTTCTCATTTTTCTCCTAACCGTCGGTCGAATGACTGGGGGCGGAGCCAGAGGGGGGGCTATATGGACAGCTCTTGCTGTGTGCTCTCTTTGCCATTTCCTGTAGGGGAAGAGAATATCCCACAAGTAAGGATGAAGCCGTGGACCGGACACACCGTAGGAGAAAGAAATTTATCAGTTAAACATAAATTCTGTTTTTGTTTTCCTTCCATAAGGCAGGGAGAGTCCACAACTTTATTCCTTACTGTTGGGAAATACAACACGTGGCCACCAGGAGGAGGCAAAGACACCCCAGCCTAAGGCTTAAATATCCCCCCCACTTCCCCTATCCTGCAGTCATTCTTTGCCTTTCATCACTATAGGAGGTGACAGAGAAGTGTCAGAAGATTTGGATAGTCCTGTAATGGGTATGTTCCCTTCGAGAAAGGACTGGAGTTTTAAGTAATCATGAGAGTATTGATGAAAGTTAGAGTCTGGAGATGCAGGGAAAGTTTTTCTGCGAACCCATCCAGACTGTCGCTAACAGCTCCTGAGTAATCAGTGTTGATGAGTTTCACTGCTTGCTGCTACACACTCAAGTCCATGTCGGAAGCGCTGCTGCAAGACTGTTACACTTGAGAGGCTGTGCCTGTTCCAGAGCATGGATCCTGGAAGGTAAGACCGTTTTTTATATATACATTTTAAAACGCTATGCAGGGTAGCAGTGTGGCTCCTTGATACCTCAATAGGCTCAAGGGTTAATATCTCCTTCAGGGAGATTATTTGTACAGTTTGGGGATTTACATCTGCTTCATGTGAGAGTTTTTTTAGGCTCATAGGCTGTGTGATTTTGGCTTGGAACAAACATTTTTTGAAGTGTTGTGCAGCTCATAATAGCTTGGCACCCTTTTTCATAGCAGGGGAAGTCCTGTCTTACGTACCGCGTGACCGGGTGCGGTCTCTTTCATTTCCTAAGCTCCTGCTGCAGACATCACTCCTGAGGAGAGCGTTTTCACTGTTCGCTGTCTGGGTCTAGAAGGTGGTAAATGCCGCAGCCATTGGGAGTATTAAGGTGATGTTTTTTTAAATAAAAGCATTTCTTTTTGATTGTCCTTCTGTGGTTATATACAAAGCTATGGAGGACTCTGATACTACATTAGAAGGTTCCGCTCCTTCTGTACTGATTAATAATTCCTGTCTATATTGTGAGGAGGCTGTGGTTTGCCCTCCTGCTCAATTTTGTTTCATTTGCCTAAACACTGTTCTAAAGTCATAAGAACATAAGAAGGGAGACAAACCTGCTAATACTCATAGCGCTATTAGCCCTTCTAAGCCATCTACTTCTCAAGAATCTGGGTCCTGAGAAATGACTACCCTCTCTACATTACCCGCTCCACATGCAGGTCCCCGCGGCTCAACTAATCCTCCATCTGGAGGGGGCTTTTTTCCAGCGGACTTTACCGCGCAGTTACAATTGCAGTGTTTGCGGCCCTGAGTGCCTTACCTCGCTCTAACAAATGCAAGAGAAAGGTTAAACATAGTTCTCCTGACATAGAGTCATCTAAATATTTGTCGGATTTAGCTACTATATCCCAGCTATCTGAGGATGAGTTAACCCCTGTAGCTTCAGAGGGTGAACTTTCTGAGTCGGAGACTTCAGTTACTAAACCTCCTACAGCGGAGGAACCCTCCGTTAGATTTAAAATTGAGCATCTGCGTTTTTTATTAAAGGAAGCTCTGTCTACTCTAGAGGTTCCAGAGGTTACACTCCCTGAGAAGCCTAAGATCCCTAAATTAGAAAGTGTTTATGAAGATAGGAAGGTTCCTCTGACTTTTCCTGTGCCAGTTAAGATGGCGAACATTATTAGTAACGAATGGGAGTAGGAAGAGTAGGAACTATGCATAAAAAAATGGAAACTTTTCTGAGGAAGACGTTTTAACATAAAGGTTTTTTGTTTTGTTTTTTCAACTGGCGACAGCTGTAGCCACGGTTTCTGGAGCAGCTACCTACTGGTGCAGCACTCTGTCGGAGCTCATTGAGGTGGAGACTCCCCTTGAGGATATTCAAGAGAGAATGAAGGCACTGAGAATTGCTAACTCCTTCATCTGTGGTGCAAATATGCAGATTATTCTAATAAATGCAAAGGCTGCTGGCTTTGTGGTTCTAGCCTGCCGGGCTCTCTGGTTGAAATCTTGGTCTGCAGATATGACTTCTAAATCCAGACTCCTTTCTCTTCCCTAAATTTTTTATTCGGTCCAGGGCTGGACTCCTTTATCTCTACGGTTACTGGAGATAAAGGTGCCTTGCTATCGCAGGATAAGAAGAATAGGCCTATGGGACGGCAACTGTCTAATTTTCGTTCTTTTTGTGCTGACAAATCGCAACGACAGCAGTCCTCTTTCTAGTCCGAGCAACCCAAGAGTACTTGGAAGCCCGCTCACTCCTGGAATAAGTCCTAAGAAGCCCGCCGAGAACAAATTGGCATGAAGGGGCGGCCCACGATTCGATCTTTTTCTGGGGGTTTTCAGATGCTTGGTTCCAGGATGTAGAGGATCCTTGGGTCCTGGAGGTTGTATCTCAAGGATACAGGATAGGATTCAATTCTCAACCGCCCAGAGGCAGATTGCTACTCTCCAGTCTTTCGACAAGACCAGAAAAGAGGTAAGGTTGCGTACGGGATCTCTCCTCTCTAGGAGTAATTTTCCCGGTACCTACAACAGAAAGAGGTTTGGGGTTCTACTCCAATCTGTTCGTAGTTCCCAAAAAAGAGGGAACGTTCAGACCAATCTTAGATCTCAAGATCCTAAACAAGTTTCTCAAGGTTCCATCGTTCAAAATGGAAACCATTCGAACAATTCTTCCTTCCATCCAGGAAGGTCAATTCATGACCACGGTGGATTTAAAGGATGCGTATCTACATATTCCTATCCACAGGGAACATCATCGGTTCCTAAGGTTCGCATTCCTGGACAAGCATTACCAGTTCGTGGCACTTCCGTTCGGATTAGCCACTGCTCCAAGGATTTTCACAAAGGTACTAGGGTCCCTTCTAGCAGTGCTAAGACCAAGGGGCATTGCAGTAGTACCTTACTTGGACGACATTCTGATTCAAGCGTCGTCCCTTCCTCTAGCAAAGGCTCACACGGACATTGTCCTGGCCTTTCTCAGATCTCACGGATGGAAAGTGAACGTAGAAAAGAGTTCTCTATCTCCGTCAACGAGGGTTCCCTTCTTGGGAACAATAATAGACTCCTTAGAAATGAGGATTTTTCTGACAGAGGCCAGAAAAACAAAACTTCTAAACTCTTGTCAAATACTTCATTCCGTTCCTCTTCCTTCCATAGCGCAGTGCATGGAAGTAATAGGTTTGATGGTAGCGGCAATGGACATAGTTCCTTTTGCGCGCATTCATCTAAGACCATTACAACTGTGCATGCTCAGTCGGTGGAATGGGGACTATACAGACTTGTCTCCGACGATACAAGTAAATCAGAGGACCAGAGATTCACTCCGTTGGTGGCTGTCCCTGGACAATCTGTCACAGGGGATGAGCTTCCGCAGACCAGAGTGGGTCATTGTCACGACCGACGCCAGTCTGATGGGCTGGGGCGCGGTCTGGGGACCCCTGAAAGCTCAGGGTCTTTGGTCTCGGGAAGAATCTCTTCTACCGATAAATATTCTGGAACTGAGAGCGATACTCAATGCTCTCAAGGCTTGGCCTCAGCTAGCAAAGGCCAAGTTCATACGGTTTCAATCAGACAACATGACGACTGTTGCGTACATCAACCATCAGGGGGGAACAAGGAGTTCCCTGGCGATGGAAGAAGTGACCAAAATCATTCAATGGGCGGAGACTCACTCCTGCCACTTGTCTGCAATCCACATCCCAGGAGTGGAAAATTGGGAAGCGGATTTTCTGAGTCGTCAGACATTACATCCGGGGGAGTGGGAACTCCATCCGGAAATCTTTGCCCACATTACTCAACTGTGGGGCATTCCAGACATGGATCTGATGGCCTCTCGTCAGAACTTCAAGGTTCCTTGCTACGGGTCCAGATCCAGGGATCCCAAGGCGACTCTAGTAGATGCACTAGTAGCACCTTGGACCTTCAAACTAGCTTATGTATTCCCGCCGTTTCCTCTCATCCCCAGGCTGGTAGCCAGGATCAATCAGGAGAGGGCATCGGTGATCTTGATAGCTCCTGCGTGGCCACGCAGGACTTGGTATGCAGACCTGGTGAATATGTCATCGGCTCCACCATGGAAGCTACCTTTGAGACGAGACCTTCTTGTTCAGGGTCCGTTCGAACATCCGAATCTGGTTTCACTCCAACTGACTGCTTGGAGATTGAACGCTTGATCTTATCAAAGCGAGGGTTCTCAGATTCTGTTATTGATACTCTTGTTCAGGCCAGAAAGCCTGTAACTAGAAAAATTTACCACAAAATATGGAAAAAATATATCTGTTGGTGTGAATCTAAAGGATTCCCTTGGGACAAGGTAAAAATTCCTAAGATTCTATCCTTTCTTCAAGAAGGATTGGAGAAAGGATTATCTGCAAGTTCCTTGAAGGGACAGATTTCTGCCTTGTCTGTGTTACTTCACAAAAAGCTGGCAGCTGTGCCAGATGTTCAAGCCTTTGTTCAGGCTCTGGTTAGAATCAAGCCTGTTTACAAACCTTTGACTCCTCCTTGGAGTCTCAATTTAGTTCTTTCAGTTCTTCAGGGGGTTCCGTTTGAACCCTTACATTCCGTTGATATTAAGTTATTATCTTGGAAAGTTTTGTTTTTGGTTGCAATTTCTTCTGCTAGAAGAGTTTCAGAATTATCTGCTCTGCAGTGTTCTCCTCCTTATCTGATGTTCCATGCAGATAAGGTGGTTTTACGTACTAAACCTGGTTTTCTTCCGAAAGTTGTTTCTAACAAAAACATTAACCAGGAGATAGTCGTGCCTTCTTTGTGTCCGAATCCAGTTTCAAAGAAGGAACGTTTGTTGCACAATTTGGATGTTGTTCGCGCTCTAAAATTCTATTTAGATGCTACAAAGGATTTTAGACAAACATCTTCCTTGTTTGTTGTTTATTCTGGTAAAAGGAGAGGTCAAAAAGCAACTTCTACCTCTCTCTCTTTTTGGATTAAAAGCATCATCAGATTGGCTTATGAGACTGCCGGACGGCAGCCTCCTGAAAGAATCACAGCTCATTCCACTAGGGCTGTGGCTTCCACATGGGCCTTCAAGAACGAGGCTTCTGTTGATCAGATATGTAAGGCAGCGACTTGGTCTTCACTGCACACTTTTACCAAATTTTACAAGTTTGATACTTTTGCTTCTTCTGAGGCTATTTTTGGGAGAAAGGTTTTGCAAGCCGTGGTGCCTTCCATTTAGGTGACCTGATTTGCTCCCTCCCTTCATCCGTGTCCTAAAGCTTTGGTATTGGTTCCCACAAGTAAGGATGACGCCGTGGACCGGACACACCGATGTTGGAGAAAACAGAATTTATGTTTACCTGATAAATTACTTTCTCCAACGGTGTGTCCGGTCCACGGCCCGCCCTGGTTTTTTAATCAGGTCTGATAATTTATTTTCTTTAACTACAGTCACCACGGTATCATATGATTTCTCCTATGCAAATATTCCTCCTTTACGTCGGTCGAATGACTGGGGAAGGCGGAGCCTAGGAGGGATCATGTGACCAGCTTTGCTGGGCTCTTTGCCATTTCCTGTTGGGGAAGAGAATATCCCACAAGTAAGGATGACGCCGTGGACCGGACACACCGTTGGAGAAAGTAATTTATCAGGTAAACATAAATTCTGTTTTATGCTTACCAGATAAATTCCTTTCCTTCCTGGCAGAGAGAGTCCACTACCCCGCCCGTAATTTATTTTTTTAAGGGTCGGCTTCCTTTTTTATATTATTTCTTCTGGCCCCTTTTATACACTGATGTTTCTCCTACTTTTCCTTGTCCCCTCGGCAGAATGACTGGGGAAGTGTGAGGGATATTTGAGCCTTTGTCTGGGGTGTCTTTGCCAGGTGGCCAGGTGTTGTATTTCTCAACAGTAAGGAATGAAGTCGTGGACTCTCCCTGCCAGGTAGTAAAGGAATTTATCTGGTAAGCATAAATGTTCTTTGTTAAATTGCATATTCTATTTGTATCATGAAAGTTTCATATTGACGTTGCTGTCCCTTTTACAGTTGGCTCCAGAACAACAATACACTGCAGATTCTGAGCTGAACACCACCTGGTGATTGGTGCATTGCTGGTGTTTAACCGCTATGTTATTATTTTCAGCAATGGCGCAATAAGAAAATGCTGTAACACATACGACCATTTTCTTGTTTTAGTTCTGGGTCCCTTTATGACATCTTTAGGAGAGTTTTTCATTTGTTACCATATGGCACTAATAGGGCGTGATTGGGGCATATCCTGGTAAACAATAGAACTAATTAGTGATGTACATATTAAACATGCCCAAACATGCAAACTTCCTGTTTAAAGCTTAGAAGTGCACGTTCTAGTAGCACAAGGTTCTAGTAAATGTCCAGTCAGGGATACCATCACCATGTGATGGTTTGTGCAGTCCCTATAGTAAAATTCTATACCCGATGCATAAACACGTGTCTGTTTCTTCCATAGATATTGCAGGAGATGCAGTATGGACCTCTTGTAGACTGGTGGGCGATGGGAGTGCTTCTTTACGAGATGCTGTGTGGCCACGCCCCCTTTGAAGCAGAAAACGAGGATGACCTGTTTGAAGCCATTTTGAACGATGAAGTTGCCTATCCGTCATGGCTCCAGCAAGATGCTGTTGCGATTCTACAAGGTGTAAGGTTCTAAATCACCTAGTATTTCTGACATGTTAACTCCTAAGAGGAATGTACTGCAGCTGTAGCAGGCAAGAGATTGCAGAAGACAAATGGAAATGAATTCTCCACCTTGTTTGTCAGCTACACCATGAAGGCTAAAGCCACAATCTTTACATTAGAAGCTGGGGAAACTGCATCTTCACATGTAGTGTGCGCCATCACTGTTAGCTGTCTTTGTTTTATTTCTCCCACTTGTGCACTTCTCTAGTTTACTGGTTACATAAGTTTCTTGTTGGGTTTACGGGTTCTATTTTCTAGACTTAATATTTGTTAAACTATTTGAAAAATACCTTATTCCAGTTTCATCAGTCCATCTGTTCTGTAGACATCTTCCATTGAAGTTGTATACGTTAGACAGTAATTCACAGTCAGGTCCATTAGATGGTAATTCACAGGCAGGGTTTGGCGCACAAGTAATGTCCCACTTTCAGCTTCTGATCAGGATACCGCTAAAGAGAAAATCAGGAACTGCATGTAGATGACCCGCTAACCATCAGCCATGTTCTGCTCCTAAGCTTCAGTGCTTTCTATTTATTTCAGATTATTTAAAATCTAGTGTAGTATTGCAGCGAGTAAGGCCAGTAGGAGCTTAGTAAAGCTGAGGCTGTGAGTATTTTTCAAAAAAATAAAAAACAAGGGGTCAGGATCTCAAGCTAAAGGGTAGTAGATTCAGGAGTAATTTGTGGAAGAACTTCTTTACAGAAAGGGTGATTGATTCATGGACTAAGCTTCCACAAAAGGTGGTGATGACAAACACTGTGGGGAAATTCAGAAATGCTTGGGATAAGCGTAAGGCTATGTTACGTTCTAGATACGTTTATATTTTTAGGAAATATTGGTCAGACTTGGAGCTATGGTTCTTATCCGTCATCAAAATCTATGTTTCTATGCTCACAGTTCACAAGCAGGTGTATTATATGGGCAAACGTATGTGGATACCCCTACAAATATTTTAGTTTGTGTTTCATCCACTTCCATTGCCAACAGATGCGTAAAGTCCAGCACATAACCATGAAATCTTCATAGACAAATATTGACAGTACAGTCTGTCGTTTTTAAGAGCTCAGTGACTTTAAACATGGAACTATCACAGGAAGTCCATTCATGAAATTTATATCTGCCCCAGTCAACGGTAGTGCTATTAATGTGAAGTGTAAGCATCTAGTAGCAAAAGCCCAGCCATGAAGTGGTAGACCATGCAAACTCAGAGAGCATGGTCACCGAGTGCTGAAGCATGTGGCGCATAAAAATCGCCAATTCTCTGTTGCGCCACTCACTACAGAGTTCCAAACTGCCTCTGGAAGCAGCACAAGAACTGTGTGTCAGGAGCATCTTAGGGATTCCATGGCCGAGCAGCAGTGCACAAGCCTCACATCAACATGCTCAATGGGAAGCGTCGGCTGCAGTGGTGTAAAACACACAGTCACTGGTCTCTGTGCCCTCTGCAGTGATGAATCACGCTTCACTATCTGGCAGCCTTGATAGATGAATATGGGTGTGGCGGATACCAGGAGAACACTACCTACCGGAATGCATAGTACCTACTATAAAGTTTGTTTGGTGGAGTAGGGTTAATGGTCTGGGGCTGTTTCTCATGATTTTGCTAGGTCCCTTAATTCCAATAAAGGTTCATCTTAATGCTACAGGATACAGAGACATTTTAGACAATTCGGTGCTTCCAAATTGTGGTAACAGTTTGGGGAAGGCCCTTTTATGTTCCAGCATGACTCTGCCCTGTGTATAAAGCGAGGTCCATGAAAACATTGTGTGATGAGGAGGAACTCAAGTGGCCTGCTCAGAACCCTGACCTCAACCCCACTGAACTCTTTTGAAATGAATAGGGACGTCTCAATCAAGACCTCCTCATCCATCATCAGTGCCATATAGGCGTGATGGTCACATGTCCACATACTTCTGGCCATATAGTGTATTTATCTATGTGTTTTACCCCATTAAAGAGTTTAACACACAGGTAGTGTCAGTAATGAATTAGAACATTTCATTTTGCATTAGTCTGCCCCTTTAATGGCACAAAACTATTTTACAGATAATGCCCCATTATCAAACCACTAAATTCCATGAGAGCAAATTGGGTGTAGGGTGAACAGGGATCTGGGTCACATTGCCTGGTGCTACTATTGCAAAAATGACAGCACAAGGCCTCTGAAGTATTTTTCTGACAGATGTCACTGCAATTATGTCGCTGGCCATTATGGTTAACTGTTTGACTGCCAGAGATGGCTGGGAAACATCACAGAGAAGCCATGAAACTGTTGCAGTGTCATAAGCTTTAGTTAGTAACAGTAACGTCACAGCTTGTTCTGCATTTTACCTGTTAATAACAAGGGCATTTCAATAATAAAGCCAAGTCATTTTACCCTTTCTCTTCTCGCCGTTTCTTCCTGCACTGTTCGACTATAGTATTTGTGCCACTGAATTGCAGAACCAGTCATTCTTAAAAAGTCCAAATGAAACTATCGTAGTTTAGCAAATGTCAGCACTCGGCAGCTGTTGTATTCTCAATATGATGTAATGATGTATTTGGAAATAAAGGGTTTATAGTGTATAAAGCGCTGGACTTAAAACGCTTTTTTGCCTCCCGAAATACTGTCCTCCTCCTGGACAGAGAAAATGTAAATAAAACAGAGAATGGTTTTCGGGGGCGCTTTGAGAAAGCCCGCAATTAGGGTGAAACCGGTTGAAGCTGTGTTTGGAGCAATACAAGGTGGTTTGACGCTGTGGAAAAAAATCATAGCAGCTAAAGGTTTTTTCCTGAAAGAAAAGGATTGCCGTGAAAAACAAACACCTGAAATCAAAAAGTAAAGACACTTGTTCCCCTGCGTACACTCGGTACTAAAGAGCAGGAAGAATAATTCTCCTGAGGGAAGATTACTCGAAGGAAGGGTAAGACTACCTGCATGGCAGGATTACTACAAAGTCTACCAAAGGTACTAATCATATAAAGATCTTTTAATACACCTCCCTAAGGCAAGTCCTAAAAGGCAACTTAAGCATTCAGTAGTTGGCCACTACTAACGTTTATTGTCAAGGAGAAATATGCATTAGGAGAGACTTTTGTGTAATCGTTACATTTGGAGAGACTTTCCATTTCTAAAATAACACGCAAAGTTACATATGTCAAAATAAGGGGCATTGCAACAAAATTACCATTTGCTAAAAGAGACTATACAGCTTTTTCTTTAAAAATAATACATTTTTTTGGTTAATTAAAGGTGGTAACGTTAGACCGTCCTTTACTTATCAGTCCAGTAAGAAAACACAGAAGCCATTTTCTTAAAGCAGAAGTATATTGAAAACACTTGCATAAAGTTATAAGCTTAGTAATTTATTTTAAATATCTACGCATATCAAAGGTTTTCTTAGAAGAAAGTTTAATTGTTTGTTTTTAAAGGAACAAATTTGTCACAATAGATTTCAGTGAAAAATCTGCTAATTGTATAATTTTGTATTTTATGATTTTTATGTAATGTTTTTCTCCAACATAGGTGTGTCCGGTCCACGGCGTCATCCTTACTTGTGGGATATTCTCTTCCCCAACAGGAAATGGCAAAGAGCCCAGCAAAGCTGGTCACATGATCCCTCCTAGGCTCCGCCTACCCCAGTCATTCTCTTTGCCGTTGTACAGGCAACATCTCCACGGAGATGGCTTAGAGTTTTTTAGTGTTTAACTGTAGTTTTTATTATTCTGGAGAAGGGCCTATCTGCTATTTCCCTGAAGGGACAGATATCGGCCCTGTCAGTGTTACTGCACAAACGGTTGGCTGAGCTTCCGGGTGTGCAGTCCTTTAAGGCTCTGGCTAGGATCAGACCCGTGTATAGATCTGGGACTCCGCCTTGGAGCCTCAATCTTGTTCTTAGTGTTTTGCAGTAGGCTCAGTTTGAAAGTATGCATACTGTTGACATTAAATTATCTTGCAATGTTCTATTTTTGTTCTGCGCGCAGTGTTTCTGATATTTCTGCTTTGCAATGTGATCCCCCTTATCTGTTTTTTTCATGCTAATAAGGTGGTTTTATGCACTAAACTAGGGTTCCTTCCTAAGGTGGTGTCGAATTGTAACATTAATTAAGAAATTGTTGTTCCTTCCTTGTGTCTTAATCCTTCTTCAGCAAAGGAACGTTTGCTCCACAATCTAGATGTGGTTCGTGCCTTGAAGTTCTTTCTTCAGGCTACTAGGGAATTCAGACAATCTTCCTCTTTGTTTGTCATCTATGCGGGGAAGTGTAAGGGGCAGAAGGCTACTACGACTTCTCTATCTTTCTGGTTGAGGAGTGTCATCCGCTTAGCTTATGAGACAGAGGGACAACAGCCTCCTGAAAGGATAACGGCTCTTACCACTAGAACAGTGGCTTCCTCTTGGGCTTTTAAGAACGAAGCCTTAAAGGGACATAATACTCATATGCTAAATCACTTGAAACTGATGCAGTATAACTGTAAAAAGCTGACAGGAAAATATCACCTGAGCATCTCTACGTAAAAAAGGAAGATATTTTACCTCACAATTTCCTCAGCTGAGCAGAGTAAGTTCTGTGTAAAAAGTTATACTCCGATGCTCCCAGCTGCAGGTAAAAAAAATAAAAAAAAAAAAATGAAGAAATGAACAGCAGCCAATCAGCATCAGCAGTGCTGAGGTCATGAACTCTTTTACTGTGATCTCATGAGATTTGACTTAACTCTCATGAGATTTCATTGTAAACTTCCTTACACTGAATAGGGAAATAACATGAAAGTGCACGAGGCTCATCCCTTTGTCCGTCCTGGGACAGACATACTGATATGCTGCTTAGAAGTCCTTTACAATGGGATGTGGCTACTGAGAAACTTTTGAGGTAAAATATCTTTCTTTTTTACATAGAGATGTTCAGGAGATATTTTCTAGTCAGCTTTTTACAGCTATACTGCATCACTTTCAAGTGTTTAAACATTTGGGTATTATGGCCCTTTAATTGATCAGATTTGTAAGGCGATTACCTAGTCCTCCTTACACACTTTTTCTAAAGTTTGATGTGTTTACTTCACCTGAAGCAGCTTTTGGGAGAAAAGTTTTGCAGGCTGGGGTGCCTCAGAATAGGGTCCACCTCTTTTTTTCTGTTCCCTCCCGTTATTCCTTCAGTGTTCTCTGGAGCTTCGGTATAGTTTTTCCAACAGTAAGGAATGAAGTCGTGGACTCTCCCTGCCTTATGGAAGGTAAACCTAATTTATGCTTACCAGATAAATTCCTTTCCTTCCTGGCAGAGAGAGTCCACTACCCCGCCCGTAATTTATTTTTTTAAGGGTCGGCTTCCTTTTTTATATTATTTCTTCTGGCCCCTTTTATACACTGATGTTTCTCCTACTTTTCCTTGTCCCCTCGGCAGAATGACTGGGGGATAGGGGAAGTGTGAGGGATATTTGAGCCATTGTCTGGGGTGTCTTTGCCAGGTGGCCAGGTGTTGTATTTCTCAACAGTAAGGAATGAAGTCGTGGACTCTCCCTGCCAGGTAGTAAAGGAATTTATCTGGTAAGCATAAATGTTCTTTGTTAAATTGCATATTCTATTTGTATCATGAAAGTTTCATATTGACGTTGCTGTCCCTTTTACAGTTGGCTCCAGAACAACAATACACTGCAGATTCTGAGCTGAACACCACCTGGTGATTGGTGCATTGCTGGTGTTTAACCGCTATGTTATTATTTTCAGCAATGGCGCAATAAGAAAATGCTGTAACACATACGACCATTTTCTTGTTTTAGTTCTGGGTCCCTTTATGACATCTTTAGGAGAGTTTTTCATTTGTTACCATATGGCACTAATAGGGCGTGATTGGGGCATATCCTGGTAAACAATAGAACTAATTAGTGATGTACATATTAAACATGCCCAAACATGCAAACAAGCTTAGAAGTGCACGTTCTAGTAGCACAAGGTTCTAGTAAATGTCCAGTCAGGGATACCATCACCATGTGATGGTTTGTGCAGTCCCTATAGTAAAATTCTATACCCGATGCATAAACACGTGTCTGTTTCTTCCATAGATATTGCAGGAGATGCAGTATGGACCTCTTGTAGACTGGTGGGCGATGGGAGTGCTTCTTTACGAGATGCTGTGTGGCCACGCCCCCTTTGAAGCAGAAAACGAGGATGACCTGTTTGAAGCCATTTTGAACGATGAAGTTGCCTATCCGTCATGGCTCCAGCAAGATGCTGTTGCGATTCTACAAGGTGTAAGGTTCTAAATCACCTAGTATTTCTGACATGTTAACTCCTAAGAGGAATGTACTGCAGCTGTAGCAGGCAAGAGATTGCAGAAGACAAATGGAAATTAATTCTCCACCTTGTTTGTCAGCTACACCATGAAGGCTAAAGCCACAATCTTTACATTAGAAGCTGGGGAAACTGCATCTTCACATGTAGTGTGCGCCATCACTGTTAGCTGTCTTTGTTTTATTTCTCCCACTTGTGCACTTCTCTAGTTTACTGGTTACATAAGTTTCTTGTTGGGTTTACGGGTTCTATTTTCTAGACTTAATATTTGTTAAACTATTTGAAAAATACCTTATTCCAGTTTCATCAGTCCATCTGTTCTGTAGACATCTTCCATTGAAGTTGTATACGTTAGACAGTAATTCACAGTCAGGTCCATTAGATGGTAATTCACAGGCAGGGTTTGGCGCATAAGTAATGTCCCACTTTCAGCTTCTGATCAGGATACCGCTAAAGAGAAAATCAGGAACTGCATGTACATGACCCGCTAACCATCAGCCATGTTCTGCTCCTAAGCTTCAGTGCTTTCTATTTATTTCAGATTATTTAAAATCTAGTGTAGTATTGCAGCGAGTAATCCCAGTAGGAGCTTAGTAAAGCTGAGGCTGTGAGTATTTTTCAAAAAAATAAAAAACAAGGGGTCAGGATCTCAAGCTAAAGGGTAGTAGATTCAGGAGTAATTTGTGGAAGAACTTCTTTACAGAAAGGGTGATTGATTCATGGACTAAGCTTCCAGAAAAGGTGGTGATGACAAACACTGTGGGGAAATTCAGAAATGCTTGGGATAAGCGTAAGGCTATGTTACGTTCTAGATACGTTTATATTTTTAGGAAATATTGGTCAGACTTGGAGCTATGGTTCTTATCCGTCATCAAAATCTATGTTTCTATGCTCACAGTTCCCAAGCAGGTGTATTATATGGGCAAACGTATGTGGATACCTCTACAAATATTTTAGTTTGTGTTTCATCCACTTCCATTGCCAACAGATGCGTAAAGTCCAGCACATAACCATGAAATCTTCATAGACAAATATTGACAGTACAGTCTGTCGTTTTTAAGAGCTCAGTGACTTTAAACATGGAACTATCACAGGAAGTCCATTCATGAAATTTATATCTGCCCCAGTCAACGGTAGTGCTATTAATGTGAAGTGTAAGCATCTAGTAGCAAAAGCCCAGCCATGAAGTGGTAGACCATGCAAACTCAGAGAGCATGGTCACCGAGTGCTGAAGCATGTGGCGCATAAAAATCGCCAATTCTCTGTTGCGCCACTCACTACAGAGTTCCAAACTGCCTCTGGAAGCAGCACAAGAACTGTGTGTCAGGAGCATCTTAGGGATTCCATGGCCGAGCAGCAGTGCACAAGCCTCACATCAACATGCTCAATGGGAAGCGTCGGCTGCAGTGGTGTAAAACACACAGTCACTGGTCTCTGTGCCCTCTGCAGTGATGAATCACGCTTCACTATCTGGCAGCCTTGATAGATGAATATGGGTGTGGCGGATACCAGGAGAACACTACCTACCGGAATGCATAGTACCTACTATAAAGTTTGTTTGGTGGAGTAGGGTTAATGGTCTGGGGCTGTTTCTCATGATTTTGCTAGGTCCCTTAATTCCAATAAAGGTTCATCTTAATGCTACAGGATACAGAGACATTTTAGACAATTCGGTGCTTCCAAATTGTGGTAACAGTTTGGGGAAGGCCCTTTTATGTTCCAGCATGACTCTGCCCTGTGTATAAAGCGAGGTCCATGAAAACATTGTGTGATGAGGAGGAACTCAAGTGGCCTGCTCAGAACCCTGACCTCAACCCCACTGAACTCTTTTGAAATGAATAGGGACGTCTCAATCAAGACCTCCTCATCCATCATCAGTGCCATATAGGCGTGATGGTCACATGTCCACATACTTCTGGCCATATAGTGTATTTATCTATGTGTTTTACCCCATTAAAGAGTTTAACACACAGGTAGTGTCAGTAATGAATTAGAACATTTCATTTTGCATTAGTCTGCCCCTTTAATGGCACAAAACTATTTTACAGATAATGCCCCATTATCAAACCACTAAATTCCATGAGAGCAAATTGGGTGTAGGGTGAACAGGGATCTGGGTCACATTGCCTGGTGCTACTATTGCAAAAATGACAGCACAAGGCCTCTGAAGTATTTTTCTGACAGATGTCACTGCAATTATGTCGCTGGCCATTATGGTTAACTGTTTGACTGCCAGAGATGGCTGGGAAACATCACAGAGAAGCCATGAAACTGTTGCAGTGTCATAAGCTTTAGTTAGTAACAGTAACGTCACAGCTTGTTCTGCATTTTACCTGTTAATAACAAGGGCATTTCAATAATAAAGCCAAGTCATTTTACCCTTTCTCTTCTCGCCGTTTCTTCCTGCACTGTTCGACTATAGTATTTGTGCCACTGAATTGCAGAACCAGTCATTCTTAAAGGGCCCTCAAAGTCCAAATGAAACTATCGTAGTTTAGCAAATGTCAGCACTCGGCAGCTGTTGTATTCTCAATATGATGTAATGATGTATTTGGAAATAAAGGGTTTATAGTGTATAAAGCGCTGGACTTAAAACGCTTTTTTGCCTCCCGAAATACTGTCCTCCTCCTGGACAGAGAAAATGTAAATAAAACAGAGAATGGTTTTCGGGGGCGCTTTGAGAAAGCCCGCAATTAGGGTGAAACCGGTTGAAGCTGTGTTTGGAGCAATACAAGGTGGTTTGACGCTGTGGAAAAAAATCATAGCAGCTAAAGGTTTTTTCCTGAAAGAAAAGGATTGCCGTGAAAAACAAACACCTGAAATCAAAAAGTAAAGACACTTGTTCCCCTGCGTACACTCGGTACTAAAGAGCAGGAAGAATAATTCTCCTGAGGGAAGATTACTCGAAGGAAGGGTAAGACTACTTGCATGGCAGGATTACTACAAAGTCTACCAAAGGTACTAATCATATAAAGATCTTTTAATACACCTCCCTAAGGCAAGTCCTAAAAGGCAACTTAAGCATTCAGTAGTTGGCCACTACTAACGTTTATTGTCAAGGAGAAATATGCATTAGGAGAGACTTTTGTGTAATCGTTACATTTGGAGAGACTTTCCATTTCTAAAATAACACGCAAAGTTACATATGTCAAAATAAGGGGCATTGCAACAAAATTACCATTTGCTAAAAGAGACTATACAGCTTTCTCTTTAAAAATAATACTTTTTTTTGGTTAATTAAAGGTGGTAACGTTAGACCGTCCTTTACCTATCAGTCCAGTAAGAAAACACAGAAGCCATTTTCTTAAAGCAGAAGTATATTGAAAACACTTGCATAAAGTTATAAGCTTAGTAATTTATTTTAAATATCTACGCATATCAAAGGTTTTCTTAGAAGAAAGTTTAATTGTTTGTTTTTAAAGGAACAAATTTGTCACAATAGATTTCAGTGAAAAATCTGCTAATTGTATAATTTTGTATTTTATGATTTTTATGTAATGTTTTTTAATAAGTAAACGTTTTTTTATAAAATTGGCATATATTTTCAAGTTCTCTTCACTATATATTAGTAAAAAAAAAAAAAAAAACGTACCTGGTTTAACCATATCACAAAAATAGAGGCTTTAAACTGAGAGTCCGGAAGTGTTTCAATGTGACATTATATTTATTTGGGTACAGATAAAATTTATAAACATTAGAATTCACATTTAATGTTTCATATATTCAAAACTAATAAAGAACATAATAACCATTATGCAAATTTATAATAAACACGAATAAATACATAAAGGTGTATTTTTCAATAAAAGATAAAAAAGAGTGATTTATCCTTCAATAATTTTTTACCAAAAAGGAAAAGAGTCCAAATATATATAATTATTTGAGAACACCCTTATTAAGGTCCCCATTATTAATGTGATCATACCCATATCTCTAACGTTTTGAGCTTACTGAGCGCCCCCAAAAACCATTCTCTGTAATGATGTATTTGTCATATGAAATGGCTTTTCTCTTGTTCTTCTCAATAGGATTTTACAATAATATGGAAATAATATGGTGTTAAACTATATTTATTGTGTGTAAAAAATAGATCTCACTTCTGAACAAGTGGTCCAGCCCATGACCAGGCCATTTGTATACTTAGTAGCATTGGAATAGCAATAAGGTTATTAAAGCAAAAGCTGAAGATTAGAAACTGAAATGAGAACAATGACATTAGTTTGTATGAAAAGTATTTCAGCGGTTGGGGCCAAAGGAAGATGCCGGAGGGAGAAGTTGTAGAATTTCCTACTTGTCTGCTGGAATTGCCAGTCACAGGCTAGACGCCTAGGTAGTTAAAGGGACATGAAGCACATTTTTTCTTTTTTGATTTAGAAAGAGCATGCACTTTTAAACAACTTTCCAATTTACTTGTGTTGTATAATTTGCTTAATTCTCTTGATATCCTTTGTTGAGAAGCATATCTAAGTAGCTGCTGATGGTGGCTGCACGCAGATGCTTTGTGTGATTGGCTCACCCATGTGCATTGCTATTACTTCAACAAACGATTAATAAAGACTAATAAAGAATGAAGTAAATTGTATGATAGAACTAAATTGGAAAGTTGTTTAAAATTGTATTCTCTATCTGAATCATGAAAGAAAAATTGTGGGTTTCATGTCCCTTTAATGGGACATTCCAGTCAAAATGTAAATGTACATAGATGAGTTACATCTGAATAGAAACATATCTGCAATATAGCCATATCGGCAAATGCTTCTAGTAAGTTTTTACAGTTTTAGTGTTAGCATTTTTATCTGCACGTGCATGTGAGTCATTACCAGATGGTACAAACACCTTAGGCTCTCTGAGCAAGTGCTGTGTATAAAATGCTGGTGCACGGTGAATACTTAAATACACTTTTGAAGCAGCTATAGCTTTTATTAGAAGCATTTTGCTAATGCGTGTATATTACACAAATGCTTCTATTCAAAACTAAAATGCATCCATGTGGGTTCCAATTTTGTCTGGAATGTCCCTTTAACTTATAAAAACATATAGCGACAATTCTAGCCCTAAATGAAAACTAAATACAGTAAATAACTAAATACATAAAGGTCTATTGCTAGACAATATATATATATATAGGTTTCCCTGAAAGGGACATAGAACTGAAAACTGTAATGTGCATGAGTGCATTTAGATTGTGAGCGAAGCATTTTATTTATTAGTGAATCTGTTTCATTGCCAGTGGTTACTGTGCAGGGAGCGTATGTCTCTGTACCTGTAGTTAAACACAGCCCCTGTTCAGACAGCCAATGGCAGTAGGTACTAGTCAGAATAAAAGCTGTCCCTGAAACAGTCAGAACTTCTATTTCAGCTTCTTTCAGAGCTGAAATACATTAAAGGGACATTAAACACTTTCAGATGGTAATATAACATGATAAACTGTATATATAAGAAAATCTCTACAATATACTTTCATTATTTATTTTGTTCCCTTTTCATATAATTTCATTGGAATTGTGAGTGCAGAACACTGTTATATAACACACAACCATTGGCTGCACACTCTTGTGAGCTATTTATAACCATCCCTAATTGGCTACAGCAGAGAAGGTAACCTAAGTTACAACATAGCAGCTCCCATTGCTTTATAGATACTAAAACATTACATTTATTTTGCCCCTATTTAAACAGCTAATGAAACTATAAAAAATGCACCTAGATGTTGATCTCAGACTAATCTTTTCTTTGAATGCATCATTCTATCTAGCATTTATTTAGTGTTTAATGTCCCTTTAAGTTTTTATGTCACTCGTATTTTGATTATGTTTTGTAGATAGCGGCAGCAGTTAGTACTGATTGGATTCCTCTTACTGGTTATCTGTTGTACAGGGCTTAAGTCTGCTGGTGCTTTATAAACCTAGAAAAACTGATCTGGTGCCAAGTTGTCTTTCCCCTGCAGTCTCGGGGGATTCGCACTGCACTCTGCCCTTCTCGTATCCTTGTTACCACTGGAAGCGGAAAAGTGCTGCAGCTTCGCACCACTTCCTGGAGCCTGTGTGCTCAGGACCTAAGAGTCCATCCTTTTCCTTTGTCTCAGCAATTTCCTGTGGGGAGTAATAATAATGTGCTCTTGCTGTCTAATTTTAGATGAGAGATCTTGTACAGAGAAACACAATGTCCTAGGCAAGAAATGCTTTTTACATTGTTCTTTTACAATACTACATTCTTTTTCATACAAAAAAATTAGCAAAAATAGCCACTTAAAGGGACAGTCAAGTCAAAAAAATATTTCATGATTCAAATAGGGCATGTAATTTTAAACAACTTTCCAATTTACGTTTATCACCAATTTTGCTTTGTTCTTTTCGTATTTTTAGTTGAAAGCTAAACCTAGGAGGTTCATATGCTAATTTCTTAGACCTTGAAGGCCACCTCTAATCTAAATGCATTTTGACAGTTTTTCACCACTAGAGGGTGTTAGTTCATGTGTTTCATATAGATAACATTGAGCTCATGCGCGTGAATTTACCGTGGAGTGAGCACTGATTGGCTAAAATGCAAGTCGGTTAAAAGAACTGAAATAAGCGGGCAGTCTGCAGAGGCTTAGATACAAGGTAATTACAGAGGTAAAATGTGTATTATTATAACTGTGTTGGTTATGCAAAACTGGGGAGTGGGTAATTAAGAGATTATCTATCTTTGAAAACAATAAATATTCTGGTGTTGACTGTCCCTTTAAATATAAAAATTCTGATTATATTCATTAGTTTCACATTTGCATTAAAAACTGTGTGATAGTGTAATATACTAGTAATAATAAATAAATATATATACATACACAGTTACACACACTTAAAGTGAAGGCCAAATTTGATGAATTAGTGCCCAGTTTTTAAAATTCCTATTAAAAACAAGGGCACTTTAATTCATCAAAATTGATATTTCACTTGTTTTCTTCAAAAACTTACCTTATAATCCTGGCAGCCGTTCCAGCGCTTCCTCGGCCCGCCGCAAGCCGTCTTCGCGGATCCAAAATGACGAATCTGGCTTCCTCCAATCACTGCATTGCATCAGGCCAATATTCCCCCGGGGGGGGATCCGTGATTGGAGGAAGCCGGATTCGTCATTTCTGACGTCTGCAAAGGCTTCAGAGGGCCGGGGTAATCGCTGGAGCGGCTGCCAGGATTAAAAGATAAGTTTTTGAAGAAAACGAGTGAAATGTCAATTTTGATGAATTAAAGTGCCCTTGTTTTTAATAGGATTATTAAAAACCGGGCACTAATTCATCAAAATTGACCTTCACTTTAATCCTAAATTAAAACCTAGTGAATATGTATAGTAATACACAAAATGTTTTATGCCTTTATTTAGTTTTATTTTTCCTATGTCATTTTAATATATGTTTACTTTTACACGCTGTGCTTTTAAGAATATATTTTTGGGACGGTGACATGGGTTATGATGAGTATATCGCTTTGTTGGTTAGGCCTTTCAAGCATTATCTGAGTCCAAAGGGGAGACCAAATAATCTGTCCCATGGCCAGACCAGATCTGTGACTGTGTACACCTTTGTTGTACTTAAATCACTATTCTAGAATCTTGACTATTTTACTGGTGAGTTAACCCTTTGAGTGCTAAGCACTTTCCCACCTGGGTGCTAAGCTGATTTGAGGGTTTTTAAATTTTTTTAAATATTTTTTTTCTTTCTTCCAGATCCCCAAGACTTATACCGTTGGAAAGGTTAGGCGATTGGGGGTCTGTAGCTGCTTAGATGTCTGAGATACAGGCTTCTAAGCAGTATGCTCCCTTTCCCTATACTTGTCATTGTCTTTTTTTTTAATAAAGTTGCGCAGTGACCTCATCACTTCATTGCGCGTGACGTCACCATGCAAAACGTGAAGCCCCGGCGATGCCTGTCGCTATACAGGCCTGACCGCTGGGGTAGGAGCGGGTGGGAGCCCCTAGATCTCCCTCAAGGTGGGAGAGTGCTAGCGACGGCTCTGAGCCGTCGTTAGCACCTGAGTGGGAATCTCTGCGACGGCTCAGAGCCGTCGTTAGCACTCAAGGGGTTAATAAACTCTTAATAAAAGGTCATTGATATTATGTTGTTGCTTTTACAAATGATCACAACATAAATGCCATGTGGGTGAGGTGTCACTTAATCCTGATTATGAGGATGAACCATAACACCCATGCAAGGAAGTGGAGGTTCTGGGTTGCAGGCCAAGCAATGCATTTATTTTTCCAACGTTCTTTACCTTTAGCCACCAATAAGCAAGCGCTACCCAGGTGCTGAACCAAAAATGGTCTGGCTCCTAAGCTTCACATTCCTGCTTTTCAAATAAAGATAGCATGAGAACAAAGAAAAATTATAATAGAAGTAAATTAGAAAGTTGGTTATAGTTGCTGCTCTATGAAAGAAAAAAATGGGGGTTTAGTATTTCTTTAAAGTGAAGGTAAACTTTGGTGAATGAAAGACCGCTTTTTAAAAAATACTATTAAACAGGGGCACTTTCATTCATCAACGTTTACAAAGCAGCCGTTTTGATTAAAAACTTACCTTTTTTTCTTTTCACAGCCAGAGCAGCGTCCCCCTCCTGGAAATCCTCTCTTCACACGTCAGCAATGACTAATCTGGCTTCCTCCAATCATGGCTTTCCCCCCAGGGTGGTTATTGCCTGAGGCCATGCTGTGATTGGAGGAAGCCGGATTAGTCATTGCTGACGTGTGAAGAGAGGATCTCCAGGAGGGGGAAGCTGCTCTGGCCGTGAAAAGAAGAGAGGCAAGTTTTTAATCAAAACGGCTGCTTTGTAAACGTTGATGAATGAAAGTGCCCCTGTTTTTAATAGCAGTTTTAAAAAATGGGCTTTCATTCATCAAAGTTTACCTTCACTTTAAGGTTGAAGCAATGCTTATAAAACTCACGTGCACTGACATTTATATGAGCGTTGTTTTGTATGTCCCAGCTTGCAATATACAATCACACGGATAAGAAACAAAATGACCTAGTTGATATCGGCAATTATATATAATTAAACATACTGCGGGGTCCAATGAAGGTATTTTTCATAATGATACAAAAGTACAAATATTTGTATTTTATTTATTTGACATATATCATTTATTTTCCTATATTCAAGTCAGATTCCCTTCACATACAATTTATTTCTTTTTCGTTTTTATATTGATTCTTTAAACAAGAATATATTAAATATTACAAAAATAAGAAGGGATAAACTGCTTGTGGTGCAAGTTAAAATGTAACTGTTATTACATAAAAATAAAGAGCCGTATTTACAGAGTCACAAAAAAGAGCGAATTACAAATTATGGCTAGGAGACCCTGTCTCACTGTTTAGCCTCAAAATAACCTCCTCAATGCAAACGTATAGAGATTTTTATTTTATTCAAAGAGCTGCTTAGGTTTAAAGAGTGCTTATTGTCAACTTATACATAACTTAAAGGGGCAGTCAACACTAAAATTGTTATTGTTTTAAAAGATGGAAAATGCCTTTACTACCCATTCTCCAGCATTGCACAACCAACATGGTTATATTAATATACTTTATAACATTTAAACCTCTAAATGTCTGCCTGTTTCTAAGCCACTACAGACAGCCTCTTATCACATGCTTTTTTATTAGCTTTTCACAACAGGAGACTGCTAGTTCATGTGGCTCATATAGATAACATTGTGCTCTCATCTGTGGACTTATTTAGGAGTCAGCACAACACAGCACTAATTGGCTATAAAAGTCAATAGATAATAAATAAAAAGTTATGTGATGGGGGCAGTCTGCAGAGACTTAGTTACAAGGTAATCACAGAGGTAATAAGTGTATTTATATAACAGTGGGAATGAGTAATAAAGGGATTATCTGTCTTTTAAAACAATAACAATTCTATTGTAGACTGTCGCTTTAAAGGGACATGAAGCCCAACATTTTCATGATTCAGATAGAGCATACAATTAAAAAAAATACTTTTTATCACATTTTCTTCATTCTCTTTGTATCTTTTGTTGAAAAGCAGGAACCTTAAAGGGAAATTTTGGTCAAAATATAAATGCCCATAGATTAATTACATATTTGAATAGAAACATATGTGCAATAGACATGTATTGGCAAAAATGCTTCTAGTAAACGTTATCACTGTTTTAGTGTTAGCATTTTCTCTGCATGTGAAGCATAGCTAGATATTCTCAGTGCACCAGCATTTTAAATACTGCAGCTGCTCAGAGAGCCAGTGGGCGTTGTATCGTATCGGCAATTAACAAATGAAGTCATTACCAGATGATACAAGCACCTTAGCCTCTCTGAGCAAGTGCTGTGTATAAAATGCTGGTGCACGGTGCATACTTAAATACACTTTTGAAACAGCTATAGCTTTTATTAGAAGCATTTTTGCTAATGCATGTATATTACATAAATGCTTCTGAAATGCACCCATGTGGTTTCCAATTGTGCTTGGAATGCCCCTTTAAACTCAGGAGTGTGCACGTCTGGAGCACTATTTGGCAGCAGTTTTGCTAGAATGTTATTCATTTATAGGAGTACTAGAGCGCAGCACTATTTCCTGCCACCTAGGTATCTCTTTAACCATGGGAACAAACCATTTGATAATAGAAGTCAGTTCACAGAACATTATGTCTGGATTGCATTTCCCTTTAAAGGGACAGTACACTGTAAAATTGTTTTTCCATTAATGTATTTTAAATGACTTGTTATACCAGCTGCAGAGTATAAAATATTTGAGAAATTGCATTTTCATGTTTATTTGTGTATATGAAATAGCTGATTTTGTGCTTTGAAACCACAGCCTATTACAATGGGTAGAACTTAAAGGTGATATCAGATCTCATTATGTTATCACTGTGTATACACAGACTTGCTTATTTATCTGTAATGTGGCTTGAACACCAAAACTCAATACATAGAGAGAACAATGGCAATTATCATTTTATTACTTAACTATCCTGCACCCCGCTGAGAGTGTAATCTCTTCTGCTGGCTGTGTTTACTTAGGCTTGTCAATAGCATATACTCCAGTATCAAAACGTTTAGTATAGGTGGCCATACCACAGGCTAAATCAGCTATTTCAAATGCTTAAATAGGAGTAAAGGAGCTACTTGTAACCAATGTAATACACTCTAACAGCTTAAAAGGATCATTGGGAATAATTTAAAGGGGAGAAAATGTTTGGGTAAACTGACCCTTTAAGTTTGATACCAGTTTATTTTTCCTATCTATGTATCAGGATATTTTGGCATGGTATACGCATTTATCACCATAGAAGGTTCAGTCTATTTTAGCCATAGGTTTCATATAATAATTACATAGAATGGTTACAGATTATGATATTACCTTATATGGCTACATACTGTAGGGAGAGTAAACTCAGAATGTAACTTATTTTAAGGTTGGTGCTTAGATGATTTTGTATAGTTTTCCTTACTTGGCTACATACTTTATGGTTGCTTAGACAGCATAAATATTCATTTATAACTAGCACTAATTGCCCATATCTAAGGTATAAGGTAAACATACTCACCAGATTTGTTAAGTGGTTTATTCTTGGTTTGCAATACTCTGCCCATATTGATCTCAGAGTGGCAGTTTTAAGTGCTTTTAAAACATACACTATATGGCCAAAAGTATGACACCTGACCAGTACACCTATTTGATATTGTTGGACATCCCATTTCAAAACTATAGGCATTCAAATTGAATTGACCCCCCTTGCAGCTATAACAGCCTTAAAGGGAACAACCCAATGATTCAGATAGAGCATGCAATTTTAAGCAACTTTCTAATTTACTCATATTATCAATTTGTCTTTGTTCTCTTGCTATCTTTATTTGAAAATCATGAATGTAAATCTTAGCAGCCAGCCCATTTTAGGTTCAGCACCATGGATAGCACTTGCTTATTGGAGGCTGACATTTACCCACCAATAAGCAAGCATAACCCAGGTTGTCCACCAAAAATGGGCTGGCTCCTATGCATCACATTCCTGCTTTTTAAATAAAGATAGCAAGAGAGCGAAGAAAAATTGATAATAGGAGTAAATTAGAAAGTTGCTTAAAATTGCATGCTCTATCTGAATCATTAAAGAAAAAAAAAATGCGTTTAGTGTCCCTTTAACTTATCTGGAGAGGCTTATCGCGAGATTTTGTGTCTGTGGAAATTTGTACCCATTCAGTTTAAAGAACATTTGTGAGGTCTGGTACCGATGATGGACAAGATGGTCTGGCTCACAATCAGTGTTCCGGTTTCATCCCACAGAGATTCAGTGGGGTTGAGCTCAGGGGTCTGTGCAGGACAATTCAGTTTCACCACAGCAAACTCAATAAACCTCACTTTGTGCACAGGGGGACCATCATGCTGGAACAGGAAAGGGCCTTCCCCAAACTGTTGCCATATAGTTGGAAGCACCTAATTGTCTAAAATGTCTTTGTATCCTGTGACATTAAGGTGACCCTTCACTAGAACTAAGGGCTCTAGCCCACACCTTCCTCCATCACACTTTACAGTAGGCATTATGTATTCCAGTAGGTCTTTTCCTTTCATCCAGCACACCCACATTCTTTCTTCAGATTCCCTGATAGTGAAGCGTGATTCATCACTCCAGAGAACGTTTCCACTGCTCCAGAGTCCCATGGTGACTTGCTTTACCCCACTCGGGCCGACACCTGGCATTGCACATGTGAGGCTCAGTCATGGAGCGTGTTATACACAATTCTTGTGCTGATGCGGCTTCCAGATTCAGTTTGGAACTCTGTAGCGAGTGATGCAACAGATGGTAGGAGCTTTGTACTTGTTTCAGTACTCCACAGCCTCACCCTGTGAGTTTGTGTGGTCTGCCACTTTATGCCTGGCCTGTTCTTTCTTCTAGACGCTTCCACTTCATAAAATAGACTTACAGCTGACCAGCAGATCTAGTAGGCCAGAAATTGCACAAACTGACTTGAGACAAAGGTGGCATTTTGTTACAGTTCCATATGTAAAGTCACTGAGCTCTTCGGTATGACCCATTGTTCTGCTAATGTTTGTCTATGGAGATTTCATGGCTATGTGCTGGATTTTATGCACCTGTTAGCAATGGGTGTGGTTGAAACACCTGAACTCAATTAGTAGGAGTGTCCACATATTAGGCAAGTGCATTCGGCAATTTCGTTAGCTGCCAAATGCAGAAGAAGGCCGTGGCACACAGCATTCGGCTCTTTTTGGAGCCAGATTTCACAAGAAGAAATCCGGCTGCAGAGACAAATGCTGCGTGCGGCCTTATTCTCCTGCACTCGACAGCTAACAAAACTGCCTACCACGTACGTTTAGCCATATAGTTTGTGTTTTGTATGTAGATGTTTCCAATCACAACAATAGATGTGTTTTTCATTGGACAACAGTGTGCCTGAAAGGGACATTGTACGCTAGATTTTTCTTTACATTATAGTTTTGTAGATGATCCATTTATGTAGCCATTCTGGGAGTGTTTAGTTTTGCTTCATTTTTAATAACTGTGCTGATATTCAGACTCCTAACCAAGCCCCCACAGTTTTAAATGTATACTGATGTCTACAGATTTGCTGCAGTTTCTGTTTGTATTATCTGTCTTTTCATATGCAGAGTAGGGGGGGTGGTCTGCCTTTTCCTGTTTCCCCAGCCCCTTTCAGTGGGTCACAGTAAATTTTTAAAAGGTTTTATACTGGATTTTAGATCAGTATCTGTGCATATTCTTCTTTATAGTAGTGTCTATTACATGCAGTTTTATGAAAATTGGTGTACACTGTCCCCACCTGTACAACAAAACATTTTTGGTCACACATTTCGATTCACAAATTGGACAAAAGCATAAATCTACATTTGATAAATAATGTACAGTTTTGCAGCCAGCGTATTTAAGTTGTATAAACATTTTCTTCTGGTGTTATCGGATTTGTTATATGTGTGACTTTTTAACCAACTCGGATATATGTTTTATAGAATGTTTTCTTGTGTAGGTTTGTGTTTTTAAGTCGATTTTGTTACAAATCATTTATATATTGTCCTGAAATTGCGTTTTTCAAGAACAGAGAATTGCTTAAGGGGGAGGGAAATTTTGGTGACATGAGTTTACAAGTTTTTATTTAACCCCTTGGTGAGAGAGAACACTCAAGTGCTACACGTTCTTATACAGTCTTTTCGTGTGCTAAGTGAAACAAGAGTGATTACGCCTTCTTGTCTGTAAGCCGTATAAATCACTGAGCCCTGTGAGTTTGTTTCATTCATTCTGCATTTTATGTACCTTGGCCAGGCGCCAGTGTCACTAAATCCAACATGAAGTTCTGAATTAAGGGTCTGTTACTGCCTAGAGCAGGTGGAGGGAAAGTATCGGACATATTTAGAAGTATTTCCCAAAAATAAATACAGCAGATATTTAAGGCATCAGTTTACTTAATCCAAGAACGAGGGATGGGGTGCAGTTTTTAACCCCTTAAGGACCAGCGACGTACCCTGTATGTCGCTGGCCTTTTTTTGGGACTTGATTGTTTTATAGCGTGGTCTTGCCACCAGCGTTAAGACTGCTCTATTCCACAAAGCCTTCTGGAGGGAGGGCATTAATAGCGTGTTCTTGCTAGACTTGTGCTATTATGTCCTGAAAAAACCCTTAACGACCAGTGACATACAGGGTACATTGTGGTCATTAAGGGGTTAAGAGAATACTAGAATTCATCAAGGTTCCACGCACCCCGTGCCATTTACTGCACTTACACAGATACTGATTAGTAAGTATGCACCATACTAATTAGCACTTGTTTCACCAATTAAATGTTAGATATACACAGTGCCTGATTCTCTAAAGCTCTCTGGTCTGGTAAGATTCTATAAAATGCCTCATCAGTATTATGAGCCCCCCTGGGATTGTTTTAAAGGGAATTTTCACCTTGGGAACTGTGTAGCTTATTAAGGGGAGTTCACTGATATGCTTTATGTTAATGAGAGACACTTAGTTTACAATATAGTGCTCAGTAAAATAAGCTTATGGACAGAGAGAGAGAGAGAGACAGATATAGATAGATAGATAGATAAATAGATAGATAGATAGATAGATAGATAGATAGAGTGAAACAGTTATGGACATATAGAGTGATACAGACACCGAGCAAGAAATCAATAAATAGAAAATACTGAAAACCCCTATGGTTAAATATTGAGTTCTCTGTTTAATGACAGAAAAGGTACATAAGACATTTAAAAGCTAGATAAACTTATTTATACCTGATTTACTATTAAAATAAAAGAGCAAATCAGTTCTCCAGGCTTGTCCTGCTTGCCACAGAAACAATTACTAGGCAAGGCAGCTTTTCCGTGAGTGTATGTGGGAGCCACATCTTACAGCAACCTTAACCACGCTCTGCTGTCTCACCCAGATCTGAATTCACTGTGCCAAACACTGCAGTGCATTCCCAGTTCCTATGCCAGTGTCACAAACAAACAAGCCGTATACTACATTTTCTGTATTGCGCATGCATGTAACAGCGTCATGCCCAAGCACCAAGATCATTTAAATAAGCACTCAGATTGGCCGTGGGGTGGGTCTGTTTGGCCTGGATGCTCAGCCTATTTCAAAGTCCCCTGCACCATGTCATGAAAGCTGTGAAATGGGGAACTTTTACATAAATATTATATTTAAAACAAACATTTTATTTTATTTAAAATCTAATGGGCTAGATTATAAATTAAGAGCAAAATATCAATTTTGTGAAAACGATATTTGCGCTCAACTTGGTAATACCAGCGCACACAAATGTGTGCTGGTATCACAAGTTAGGTGCAATGCGAACGCAACCTCACATTCTCATTGCGCTCACGAGAGCGCATTTAGAAGAGCGCATTTAGATAGGCTTCAATGGAAGCCTCGTTCTCATGCCATCAGACACGGTATAAGAACTAGCATAGCAAAGAGGGTAAGTCGCTCAGCGATGGGCAGCAAATATATATGAATATATATTTACTGGGAACACACAGTACCCATAGACCGCTATGTAAAGGCACTTTTCTAACACCCCACTCCCGTCACTTTTAACTCCTAAACACCGCTTAGTGCAGTTTTTTTGTTGTTGTTTGTTTTTAAATGTTTACATTTTAAAAAGAAAAAAAAGGGACCTCACATGTTATTTTGGGGGTAATTAAAAAAAATTAACCAGAGGTTTGAGCACTAATAACTTATAACGGCTGGTTATTTATAGCACGCGGGCGAATTTGCCTATTTACAGGCGTGTGATGAATTAGCGATCCACTTGTAATGTAGCCCAATATTTCGTTTCATTCAGTTGTTGGTGCTGGTCTATATTATCTGAGTACACTGTCCCTTTAAGCTGTGTATTGTAAACCTCTCTAGCAAGCATAGGATCAACACCTAATAACCATCATTTGGATATTTTTATCATTGCCACAACTGGACAGAAAAGAGTCTATTGAAGGAAAAAATGTATTTAGCTCAGACCTGACCTTATAAAATAAAGACTTTATACATCTCTAGAAACTTAACTTGGAATGAGGTCTCCTGCTCTGTAGGGGGGAAGGAAGAGGAATTTTAGAATGTTTGGAATACACAAAAGTTAAGGATTAATTATGTTTTAGATAGGAGAGGCAGTAGGTTTTAATGTTTGTTTGTAATAAATACAATAGCCCACTTAAGCCTAGTATACAGTAGAGCTAAAAAAATATTAGTGATATAGTGCGCTAACACTGCTCAAGTTTAATGAATAGCGCTTTTATTCTTGTGCTCATGCTAGCTCAATTCAATATGTTAACGCTATTGCGTAAGCCCGGGCGTGCTAACATCTGTTTGATAGCACCGGTGAGCTAAATCTTTCACATAACACTTTTATGGGGGCGCTTTGAAAATCTCAAGCGAAAGGTAAATATATGGTACATATATGTGTATACACACATACGCAAACATATGTGTATACATACATATGTATACGCACATACACACAAATACATATGTATATGCACATACATACACACACATACATATGTATACTCACATACGCGGCACATACACATGTATGCACACGTACATATATATATACACACATACATATACGCATCTCTGAGCCCCTCCTAGTCCAACACCTTGCTATATACCATATCTATTTAAATCACTGTTAAAACATTTGTTTCCATTAAAAAAAAAAATGACTTTATATATATATATATATATATATATATATATATATATATATATATATATATATACACACACACACACATATACATGTTATGCATTAATTCAAGCCTCAACACTTTAGGTCTCCAAGAGCATTACATTTTCCAGCACTGTTAAGTGTTGCGCTCGAGCACAGCACATGACTCACCGCTTGTGATATAGAAATACTAGTGCACCCTGCAGTACAGATTGTGCGCTATTCTTACAATAGTGGAACGCATTTGATAAAGAAGGGAGTGCTCCACTTGTAATGGGGTATTAAACAGTTGGGGACTGTAATATAAAATGTTTAAAGGGAGATAAAGCTTACATGTTTTCTGTCATGAGTCAGAAAGAGCAGGAAATTTTTAGCAACTTTTCAATTTACTACCATTATCTAATTTGCTTTGTTCTTTTGATATCTTTTGTGGAAAATCCTACCTAGGCGTAGGAGCAACAATGCACTATTGCCTGCTAGCTTCTAATTGGTGGTTGCATTTATATGTGTATTGTCATTGGCTCAATCAATGTGTTCAGCTGGTTTCCATAGTGCATTGCTGCTCCTTTAATAAAGGATATTAAGAGAATGAAGCAAATTTGATAATAGAAGTAAAATGTAAAGTTGTTTAAAATTGTATTCTTTATCTGTATCATGAAAGAAATATTTGGGGTTGCAAGTCCATTTAATTATGCAAAGTCCCAAAAAATCTTCCCAACAACCTTTAATTTTTTCCTTTGTCTCCTTTTCCTGTAATTTGAAGCCTTCTAATTCCCACAAGAACTAAAGGTTCCGTCTTCACAAGCCTAGCCCTGCGATATTTTACAATGCGTTTCTTAACTCCAGTCCTCAAAGGCCCCCACCAGGTTTTCATTGTATCTTAACTGGAGCATAAGTGAAATAATCATCTGGTCAGTAACCATGGTTACTGACTAGTTCTCACCCATTGGCTGATTATTTTACCTGTGCTCTAGTAAAGATGAAAATCTGGTCTGTTAAGTCACTTGAGGACTGGAGTTTAGAAACAGTTGTACAGAGCCTTTGCTCACTTTAGTAACTCATTTATCTTTGTCTCTAATTATCCTCAGCAGAGGAAGTGAGACCGGCTCCAGCATGGCCGCTCCTTTTACTCTGGGTATTTGCATTCTCTGATGATTCTTCTTTGGTCGTTTCAGTTTATGAAGAAGAAGCCGAGCAAGCGTTTGGGCAGCCTGGCCCTGGGGGGCGAGAAAGCCATTTTGTGGCACCCGTTTTTTAAAGATATTAACTGGGATCAGCTGAACAAGAAAGAGATTCCCCCTCCCTTCACTCCCAGGATAGTGAGTATCTGTAGCAGCCGTTTTACACACGAGCTTGCACAGTATAGATTATAATGTTGTATACAAAGCATCACTCGCTTAAACGGGCACTGAACCCACATTATTTCTTGCATGATTCAGATAGAGCTTGTGATTTTAAACACCTTTCCAATTTACTTCTATTATCTCATTTGTTTTGTTCTTTTGGTATCCTTTGTTGAAAAGGATACCTAGGTAGGCTCAGAAGCTGCTGATTGGTGGCTGGCCATATATGCTTCCTGTTATTTGCTCACCCCATGTGTTAACCTGCTCCCAGTAGTGCTTTGCTTCTTCATCAACCAAGGATATAAAGAGAATGAAGCAAATTAGATAATATAAGTAAATTGGAAAGTTGTTTAAAACTATATGATCTATCTGAATCGTAAAGAAAAATATTGGGTTTCATGTCCCTATTATGTGTTTGTCTGTTCATCAATATCTGTTCATCTGTCTGTCTCTTTCCACCTCTATATACTATCTTTCATCTATCTGCCTCTATCTATCCATCTATCTGTCTGTCTATCTTCTTATCTATATGTCTGTCTATCATCTATCTATATGTCGGTCTATCATCTATCTATATGTCTGTCTATCATCTATCTATATGTCTGTCTATCATCTATATGTCGGTCTATCATCTATCTATACGTCGGTCTATCATCTATCTATATGTCGGTCTATCATCTATCTATATGTCTGTCTATCATCTATATGTCGGTCTATCATCTATCTATATGTCTGTCTATCATCTATCTATATGTCTGTCTATCATCTATCTATATGTCTGTCTATCATCTATCTATATGTCTGTCTATCATCTATATGTCTGTCTATCATCTATCTATATGTCTGTCTATCATCTATCTGTATGTCTGTCTATCATCTATATGTCGGTCTATCATCTATCTATATGTCTGTCTATCATCTATCTATATGTCTGTCTATCATCTATCTATATGTCTGTCTATCATCTATATGTCTGTCTATCATCTATCTATATGTCTGTCTATCATCTATCTGTATGTCTGTCTATCATCTATCTATATGTCTGTCTATCATCTATATGTCGGTCTATCATCTATCTATATGTCGGTCTATCATCTATCTATATGTCTGTCTATCATCTATCTATATGTCTGTCTATCATCTATCTGTATGTCTGTCTATCATCTATCTATATGTCTGTCTATCATCTATATGTCGGTCTATCATCTATCTATATGTCTGTCTATCATCTATCTATATGTCTGTCTATCATCTATCTGTATGTCTGTCTATCATCTATCTATATGTCTGTCTATCATCTATATGTCGGTCTATCATCTATCTATATGTCTGTCTATCATCTATCTATATGTCTGTCTATCATCTATCTATCTATATGTCTATCATCTATCTATATGTCTGTCTATCATCTATCTATATGTCGGTCTATCATCTATCTATCTATATGTCTATCATCTATCTATATGTCTGTCTATCATCTATCTATATGTCGGTCTATCATCTATCTATATGTCTGTCTATCATCTATCTATATGTCTGTCTATCATCTATCTATATGTCTGTCTATCATCTATATGTCGGTCTATCATCTATCTATATGTCTGTCTATCATCTATCTATATGTCTGTCTATCATCTATCTATATGTCTGTCTATCATCTATCTATATGTCTGTCTATCATCTATCTATATGTCTGTCTATCATCTATCTATATGTCTGTCTATCATCTATCTATATGTCTGTCTATCATCTATCTATATGTCGGTCTATCATCTATCTATATGTCGGTCTATCATCTATCTATATGTCTGTCTATCATCTATCTATATATATGTCTATCATCTATCTATATGTCTGTCTATCATCTATATGTCTGTCTATCATTATCTATATGTCTGTCTATCATCTATCTATATGTCTGTCTATCATCCATTTATCTATATGTCTATCATCTATCTATATGTCTGTCTATCATCTATCTATACAGTTGTATGCAAAAGTTTAGGCACCCCTGACAATTTCCATGATTTTCATTTATAAATAATTGGGTGTTTGGATATATCAAATAACCGAAGGACACAATAATATCTCAGTAGTGAAATGAGGTTTATTGGATTAACAGAAAACAAAATTAGACAGGTGCATATATTTGGGCACCCTTGTCATTTTGTTGATTTGAATACCTGTAACTACCTAGCACTGATTAATTGGAACACACAGTTGGTTTGGTGAGCCCATAAAGCCTTGAACTTCATATACAGGTGCAGCCAATCATGAGAAAGGGTATTTAAGGTGGCCAATTGCATGTTGTTGTTCTCTTTGACTCTCCTCTGAAGAGTGGCAACATGGGGGCCTCAAAACAACTCTCAAATGACCTGAAAACAAAGATTGTTCAACATTATGGTTTAGGGAAAGGCTACAAAAAGCTATCACAGAGATTTAAGCTGTCAGTGTCTACTGTGAGGAACATAGTGAGGAAATGGAAGACCACAGGAACAGTTCTTGTTAAGGCCAGAAGTGGCAGGCCAAGTAAAATATCGGAGAGACAAAGGATGGTGAGAACGTTCAAAAACAGCCCACAGACCACCTCCAAAGACCTACATCATCATCTTGCTGCAGATGGTGTCACTGTGCATCGTTCAACAATTCAGCGCACTTTGCACAAGGAGAAGTTGTATGGGAGAGTAATGCAGAAGAAGCCTTTTCTGCACACACGCCACAAACAGTCGCTTGAGGTATGCAAACGCACATTTGGACAAGCCAGCTTCATTTTGGAAGAAGGTGCTGTGGAGTGATAAAACAAAGATTGAGTTACTTGGTCATAACAAGGGGCGTTATGCATGGCGGCAAAAGAACACAGTGTTCCAAGACAAACACTTGCTGCCCACAGTAAAATTTGTTGGATGTTCCATCATGCTGTGTGGCCAGTGCCGGTACTGGGAATCTTGTTAAAGTTGAGGGTCGCATGGATTCCACTCAATATCAGCAGATACTTGAGAATAATGTTGAGGAATCAGTCACAAAGTTGAAGTTACCCCGGGGCTGGATATTTCAACAAGACAGTGACCCAAAACACTGCTCAAACTCTACTATTGCATTTATGCAGAGGAACAAGTACAATGTTCTGGAATGGCCATCCCAGTCCCCAGACCTGAATATCATTGAAAATCTGTGGGGTGATTTGATGCTGTCCATGCTCGGCAACCATCAAACCTAACTGAACTGGAGATGTTTTGCAAGGAAGAATGGTCCAAAATACCTTCATCCAGAATCCAGACACTCATTACAGGCTATAGGAAGCGTCTAGAGGCTGTTATTTCTGCTAAAGGTGGCTCTACTAAATATTGATGCAATATTTCTGTTGGGGTGCCCAAATTTATGCACCTGTCTAATTTTGTTTTGATGAATATTGCACATTTTCTGTTAATCCAATAAACCTTATTTCACTACTGAAATATTACTGTGTCCTTCAGTTATTTGATAGATCAAAATGAAATTGCTGATCCAAACACCCAATTATTTATAAATGAAAATCAAGGAAATTGTCAGGAGTGCCTGAACTTTTGCATACAACTGTATGTCTGTCTATCATCTATCTATATGTCTGTCTATCTATTATTATTATTATTATTATTATTATTATCATCAGGTATTTGTAGAGCGCCAACAGATTCCGCAGTGCATAGTCGGTGTACAGGATAGCTTTTGTAGGGGTCTAGTGGGTAGAGGGCCCTGCCGAGAGTTTCACTGTTGTAGTCGGCTCTTATGAAGCGATCTGTAAACAGCTGGGCCCATAGGCTTACAATCTAAGGGGATCAAGGGGAAAGCAATGGCGTTAGGAAAGGTTAGTGTTGGTTGTATGCATCCCTTAATAGTAGAGTTTTTAGGGAGTGCTTGAAGCTGTTAAAACTAGGGGAGAGTCTTATGGAGCGAGGCAGGGAATTCCACAAGATGGGGGCCAGTCTGGAGAAGTCCTGTAAACGGGAATGTGAGGAAGTAACAAGAGAGGAGGAGATCCTGAGCTGATCGAAGGGGACGGGAGGGAGAGTATCTAGAGACAAGTTCTGAGATGTAGAGGGGAGCAGTGCAGTTGAGAGCTTTATATGTCAGGGTGAGGATTTTATGTTTAATCCTAGAGGCAAGAGGAAGCCAGTGAAGGGATTGGCAGAGAGGTGCAGCAGATGAAGAGCGACGAGTATCTATATGTCTGTCTATCTATATGTCTGTCTATCATCTATCTATATGTCTGTCTATCATCTATCTATATGTCTGTCTATATGTCTATCTATATGCCTGTCTATCATATGTCTATCTATATCTGTCTATCATCTATATGTCTGTATCATCTATCTATCTATATGTATGTCTATCATCTATCTATATGTCTGTCTATCATCTATCTATATGTCTGTCTATATGCCTGTCTATCATATGTCTATCTATATCTGTCTATCATCTATATGTCTGTCTATCATCTATCTATCTATATGTCTATCTATATGCCTGTCTATCATATGTCTATCTATATCTGTCTATCATCTATCTATATGTCTGTCTATCATCTATCTATCATCTATCGATGTCTGTCTATCCATCTATATGTCTATCTATATGTCTGTCTATCATCTATCTATATGTATGTCTATCTATATGCCTGTCTATCATCTATCTATATGTATGTCTATCTATATGCCTGTCTATCATCTATCTATATGTCTGTCTATCATCTATCTATATGCCTGTCTATCATCTATCTATATGCCTGTCTATCATCTATCTATATGTCTGTCTATCATCTATCTATCTATATGTCTGTCTATCATCTATCTATATGTCTGTCTATCTGTCTGTCTATCATCTATTTATATGTCTGTCTATCATCTATTTATATGTCTGACTATCATCTATTTATATGTCTGTCTATCATTTATCTGTCTATCTATCTATATGTCTGTCTATCATCTATCTATATGTCTGTCTCTTTCCATCTCTATATACAATCTTTCATCTCTCTGCCCCATCTATCTATCTTCTTATCTATTTGTCTATTTTTCTTTCCAATTATCTATATGTCTGTCTATCATCTATAATTTTGTCGGTCTGTCTATCCTTCTGATAAATCACAGTAAAAATACTCTGGATCTCTTTACAAGAAAATATAGGTCTTTGTGTAATGCCTGCTCTAATCCGTTCGGCAAGTGCTGCTGATTGGATCCGTGACAGTTTCTACTTGGAACCACCAGTGCTCTGTGCATCTCAAGAGGAAGGATAGAAGGACTTTAACTATGTAATTAATCCCATTATGGGGGTTAATCACATAGCATTACAGCCTTACTAGGGATAGTAACGTTACTAACAGGTTAGAGTGCGTCATTTCTCTTGTTAAGTGTATTCAGTCCACGGGTCATCCATTACTTATGGGATATATTCCCTTCCCAACAGGAAGTTGCAAGAGGATCACCCAAGCAGAGCTGCTATATAGCTCCTCCCCTCACATGTCATATCCAGTCATTCTCTTGCAACTCAACTAGATAGGTCGCTGTGAGAGGTCTGTGGTGTTTTTTATACTTAGTTTATTTCTTCAATCAAAAGTTTGTTATTTTAAATGGCACCGGAGTGTGCTGTTTGTTCTCAGGCAGTATTTGGAAGAAGAATCTGCCTGCGTTTTCTATGATCTTAGCAGAAGTAACTAAGATCCACTGGCTATTCTCGCATATTCTGAGCAGTGGGGTAACTTTCAGAAAGGGAATAGCATGTGGGGAATCCTGCAAACAAGGTATGTGCAGTAAATTATTTTTCTAAGGAATGGAATTGACTAAGAAAATACTGCTGATACCGATGTAATGTAAGTACAGCCTTAAATGCAGCAGCGACTGGTATCAGGCTGATGAATGTATGTACAATAAGTAATTTTCTAAGGAATGGAATTGACTAAGAAAATACTGTTAATACTGAAGTAATGTATGAGCCTTAACTGCAGTAGAAGCGACTGGTAGCAGGCTTATTAATAACACTATCTAACTTTTAAAGTGTATGTTTAAAACGTTTACTGGCATGTTATTCGTTTTTTTGTGAGGTACTTTGGTGATAAATCTTTTGGGGCATGATTTTCCACATGGCTGTCGTTTATTTCTATATAGAAACGATTAACTGAGGTTTCCCACTGTTGTAATATGAGTGGGAGGGGCCTATTTTAGCGCTTTTTTGCGCAGTAAAAATTCAGTTACAGTCTTCCTGCTTCTTCCTCCTTGATCCAGGACGTCTCTAGAGAGCTCAGGGGTCTTCAAAATTCATTTTGAGGGAGGTAATCAGTCACAGCAGACCTGTGACAGTGTGTTTGACTGTGATAAAAACGTTAATTGTTAAATTGATTATCCGTTTTTGGGTATTAAGGGGTTAATCATCCATTTGCTAGTGGGTGCAATGCTTTGCTAACTTAATACATTTACTGTGAAAATTTGGTTGCTATAACTGTTTTGGTTCATTGTTATTTCAACTGTGACGATTTTTTGTGCTTCTTAAAGGCGCAGTAGCGTTTTTTATATTGCTTGTAAATTTGTTTGAAAGGATTTTCCAAGCTTGCTAGTCTCATTGCTAGTCTGTTTAAACATGTCTGACACAGATGAATCTGTTTGTTCACTATGTTTGAAGGCCAATGTGGAGCCCCACAGAAATATGTGTACTAAATGTATTGATGTCACTTTGAATAAAAGTCAAATTTTATCTGTAAAGAAATTATCACCAGACAACGAGGGGGAAGTTATGCCGACTCACTCTCCTCACGTGTCAGTACCTTCGCCTCCTGCTCAGGCGGCGCGTGATATTGTGCGGCCAAGTACATCAGAGAGGCCCATACAAATCACTTTGCAAGACATGGCTGCTGTTATGACAGAGGTATTATCTAAATTGCCTGAATTAAGAGGCAAGCGCGATAGCTCTGGGTTAAGGACAGAGCGCGCTGATGATGTGAGAGCCATGTCCGATACTGCGTCACAATTTGCAGAACATGAGGACGGAGAGCTTCATTTTGTGGGTGACGGATCTGATCCAGGGAGACCGGATTCAGAGATTTCTAATTTTAAATTTAAGCTTGAGAACCCCCGTGTATTGCTAGGGGAGGTATTAGCGGCTCTGAATGATTGTAACACGGTTGCAATTCCAGAGAAAATATGTAGGTTGGATAGATACTTTGCGGTACCGGTGTGTACTGACGTTTTTCCTATACCTAAAAGGCTTACAGAAATTATTAGCAAGGAGTGGGATAGACCCGGTGTGCCCTTTTCCCCTCCTCCGATATTTAGAAAAATGTTTCCAATAGACGCCACCACACGAGACTTATGTCAGACGGTCCCTAAGGTGGAGGGAGCAGTTTCTACTTTAGCTAAACGTACCACTATCCCGGTGGAGGATAGTTGTGCTTTTTCGGATCCAATGGATAAAAAATTAGAAGGTTACCTTAAGAAAATGTTTGTTCAACAAGGTTTTATCTTACAGCCCCTTGCATGCATTGCGCCTGTCACTGCTGCTGCGGCATTCTGGTTTGAGTCTCTGGAAGAGGCCATTCGCACAGCTCCATTGGATGAGATTATGGCCAAGCTTAAAGCACTTAAGATAGCTAATGCATTTGTTTCTGATGCCGTTGTACATTTAACGAAACTAACGGCTAAGAACTCCGGATTCGCCATCCAGACGCGCAGAGCGCTATGGCTTAAATCCTGGTCAGCTGACGTGACTTCTAAATCTAAATTGCTTAATATTCCTTTCAAAGGGCAGACCTTATTCGGGCCCGGCTTGAAAGAAATTATTGCTGACATTACTGGAGGTAAGGGTCATACTCTTCCTCAGGACAGGGCCAAATCAAAGGCCAAACAGTCTAATTTTCGTGCCTTTCGTAACTTCAAGGCAGGAGCAGCATCAACTTCCTCCGCTCCAAAACAGGAAGGACCTGTTGCTCGTTACAGACAGGGCTGGAAAGCTAACCAGCCCTGGAACAAGGGCAAGCAGGCCAGAAAGCCTACTTCTGCCCCTAAGACAGCATGAAGTGAGGGTCCCCGATCCGGAAACGGATCTAGTGGGGGGCAGACTATCTCTCTTCGCCCAGGCTTGGGCAAGAGATGTCCATAATCCCTGGGCGTTGGAGATCATATCTCAGGGATATCTTCTGGACTTCAAAGCTTCTCCTCCACAAGGGAGATTTCATCTTTCAAGGTTATCAGCAAACCAAATAAAGAAAGAGGCATTTCTACGCTGTGTGCAAGACCTCTTAGTAATGGGGGTGATCCACCCATTTCCGCGGACGGAACAAGGGCAAGGGTTTTACTCAAATCTGTTTGTGGTTCCCAAGAAAGAGGGAACCTTCAGACCAAACCTAGACAACATTCTGATACAAGCGTCAAGTTTTCAAATTGCCAAGTCTCATACAGAGATAGTTCTGGGATTTCTGAGGTCGCATGGGTGGAAGGTGAACGTGGAAAAGAGTTCTCTATCACCACTCACAAGAGTCTCCTTCCTAGGGACTCTGATAGATTCTGTAGAAATGAAAATTTACCTGACGGAGGCCAGGTTATCAAAACTCTTAAATGCTTGCCGTGTCCTTCATTCCATTCCACGCCCGTCAGTAGCTCAGTGCATGGAAGTAATCGGCTTAATGGTAGCGGCAATGGACATAGTACCATTTGCGCGCCTGCATCTCAGACCCCTGCAATTATGCATGCTAAGTCAGTGGAATGGGGATTACTCAGATTTGTCCCCTCTACTAAATCTGGATCAAGAGACCAGAGATTCTCTTCTCCGGTGGCTTTCTCGGGTCCACCTGTCCAAGGGGATGACCTTTCGCAGGCCAGATTGGACAATTGTAACAACAGATGCCAGCCTTCTAGGTTGGGGCGCAGTCTGGAACTCCCTGAAGGCTCAGGGATTATGGACTCAGTAGGAGAAACTCCTCCCAATAAATATTCTGGAGTTGAGAGCAATATTCAATGCTCTTCTAGCTTGGCCTCAGTTAGCAACACTAAGGTTCATCAGATTTCAGTCGGACAACATCACGACTGTGGCTTACATCAACCATCAAGGGGGAACCATTAGTTCCCTAGCGATGTTGGAAGTCTCAAAGATAATTCACTGGGCAGAGTCTCACTCTTGCCACCTGTCAGCGATCTACATCCCAGGCGTGGAGAACTGGGAGGCGGATTTTCTAAGTCGCCAGACTTTTCATCCGGGGGAGTGGGAACTTCATCCGGAGGTCTTCGCTCAACTGATTCATCGTTGTGGCAAACTAGATCTGGATCTCATGGCGTCTCGCCAGAACGCCAAGCTTCCTTGTTACGGATCCAGGTCCAGGGACCTGGGAGCGGCGCTGATAGATGCTCTGACAGCCCCTTGGGTCTTCAACATGGCTTATGTGTTTACACCATTTCCGATGCTACCTCGACTGATTGCCAAGATCAAACAGGAGAGAGCATCGGTGATTCTGATAGCGCCTGCGTGGCCACGCAGGACCTGGTATGCAGACCTAGTGGACATGTCGTCCTGTCCACCATGGTCTCTACCTCTGAGGCAGGACCTTCTAATTCAAGGTCCTTTCCAAATCTAATTTCTCTGAGGCTGACTGCATGGAGATTGAACGCTTGATCCTATCAAAGCGTGGCTTCTCGGAGTCAGTTATTGATACCTTAATACAGGCACGGAAGCCTGTTACCAGAAAAATTTACCATAAGATATGGCGTAAATATTTATATTGGTGCGAATCCAAGGGTTACTCATGGAGTAAGGTTAGGATTCCTAGGATATTGTCCTTTCTAGAAGAGGGTTTAGAAAAGGGCTTATCTGCTAGTTTGTTAAAGGGACAGATTTCTGCTCTGTCTATTCTCTTACACAAACGTCTGGCAGAAGTTCCAGACGTCCAGGTTTTGTGTCCGGCTTTGGCTAGGATTAAGCCTGTGTTTAAGACTGTTGCTCCTCCGTGGAGCTTAAACTTGGTTATTAAAGTTCTTCAAGGGGTTCCGTTTGAACCCCTTCATTCCATTGATATTAAGCTTTTATCTTGGAAAGTTCTGTTTTTGATGGCTATTTCCTCGGCTCGAAGAGTCTCTGAGTTATCGGCCTTACATTGTGATTCTCCTTATCTGATTTTCCATTCAGACAAGGTAGTTCTGCGTACTAAACCTGGGTTTTTACCTAAGGTAGTTTCTAACAGGAATATCAATCAGGAGATTGTTGTTCCATCATTATGTCCTAATCCTTCTTCAAAGAAGGAACGACTTTTACATAATCTGGACGTAGTCCGTGCCCTGAAGTTCTATTTACAGGCAACTAAAGATTTTCGTCAAACTTCTTCCCTGTTTGTCGTGTACTCTGGTCAGAGGAGAGGTCAAAAAGCTTCGGCAACCTCTCTATTCTTCTGGCTTCGTAGCATAATACGTTTAGCCTATGAGACTGCTGGATAGCAGCCCCCTGAAAGAATTACAGCTCATTCCACTAGAGCTGTGGCTTCCACCTGGGCCTTTAAGAATGAGGCCTCTGTTGAACAGATTTGCAAGGCTGCAACTTGGTCTTCGCTTCACACTTTTTCAAAATTTTTCAAATTTGACACTTTTGCTTCATCGGAGGCTGTTTTTGGGAGAAAGGTTCTACAGGCAGTGGTTCCTTCTGTTTAATGTTCCTGCCTTGTCCCTTCCTTCATCCGTGTACTTTAGCTTTGGTATTGGTATTCCATAAGTAATGGATGACCCGTGGACTGACTACACTTAACACGAGAAAACATAATTTATGCTTACCTGATAAATTTATTTATCTTGTAGTGTATTCAGTCCACGGCCCGCCCTGTCTTTTTAAGGCAGATCTAAATTTTAATTAAAACTCCAGTCACCACTGCACCCTATGGTTTCTAATTTCTTGTCTTGTTTCGGTCGAATGACTGGATATGACATGTGAGGGGAGGAGCTATATAGCAGCTCTGCTTGGGTGATCCTCTTGCAACTTCCTGTTGGGAAGGGAATATATCCCATAAGTAATGGATGACCCGTGGACTGAATACACTACAAGAGAAATAAATTTATCAGGTAAGCATAAATTATGTTTTTAGCACTATAATGGCCCTTTAAATACAATTTGATGGTTTATAACACAGGTCACAGTGTTTGTTTATAATGTAACAGATTTTTCGTGAAAACCCCAGACTGATATTATAAAACATATATTATGTGAAAGTCAAATAATTACTTTGCATTAGCTACACCCAGTGCTGGAAGGCTACTGTTTAATGCTTGGACATGGCAGATAAATGTCTGTGTAAGATGATTATTTATGCACTAAATGTTTTTTATTATGTGCAGTCTTTAATCATTGCCTGCTCCTATATGAATGCATTTTGCCAACATGAAAGGTTTAATATTTAACTGGTGTTCTTATGTTTTTACTAATAGAAATCTAGAGAGGACGTCAGTAATTTCGACCCCGAGTTCATAAAAGAAGAAGCCACATTAACTCCCATTGATGAAAGACTCCTTCCTATGATCAGCCAGGACGAGTTCAGAAACTTTTCGTACATTGCTCCTGAGCTCCAAAACATCATTAGGGACAGAGAGTCCAGAACTCAGCAATAATACAACATTAATTATCTGGAGATTTCATAGTCCCGCAAAACCGGATTTCAGATACTCCCAGGAGAAAGAAAGCATTAGCTTGACTATGCACAGACGATTAAATATTAATAGCTGTGGTCCAGCACATCTGAAATCGGAAGATTTCCAGCACTGAATGATGCTAAATGATATGTAGCATCTGAAGAGACAACCACTGCACTTCTGCTATGATAAAGCATATTTAATGTTTTCAGTCTGCCAAGTATTTTTGAGATTTCACAACGGTTTTTGTCTCACAGCGCAAACAGATTCAACTGATGAGCGTAGAAGAATGACTAACCCGAAATGCGTAATTATCCTGGTACATTCTCTCGTATAACTGCAGCTAACAAAAAAACACAAAATGACAAACTCATCAGCTTTCTGCAAACAAGGATTTTGTACACTGGGTTAAATTTTGGGACTGCTGGGTCAGACATTTATTTTTCAGCATTTTACATTCACTTATTTAATAGACCAACGTGCGTTTCTCCCATTTTCAGTGTGGCAGTCTGATAGAACACAGGGCTTTGTTTATCACAACAGTATTTACTGCTTCCCAGTATTATGATTTCCAGGAACACATAATGATCTCAGCTCTGCTGTGGTACTACAGAGTAGCAGAGCATTTTATCAGAAAATGAGACTCAGAAACAACTGTCTTACAAATTGTTCCAATTTTGATTCTCTTTCAAACTGACAAAAATATGTGCTATATTATAGTGTGAGATTTGATTCTGCCTTGCTTGCTTCTAGTCATACAGCAACAAATGAAACGTGTTATTGCATTCTGTGACATGCTTTTATAGAGCAACATTTATTTTTCTTTGTATTTAAAAACCCTCAACCATGTGTTATGTTCTACTTTGAAGGACAAGTTTGAAACTCCTCTAAAACACAATACTAGCTAAATGGTGGTAAATAATTTGAACTTTTTTTTTTTTTTTTCCTTTTTTTTTTTTTTTTTTTTTTTTTACAGAAACTGAGCTGTCATACAAAGTTAATTCCAGCTATTGCATCAGCTGGTGCTAACACTATTTTGTAGCATCTGATATATAATATCTGTTGGCTAAGTGGCTAGCTTAGAATTTGTTTGTGTGTCTGGTTTCTTATATGCAAGTTTTAAGCATTACAGAGCACATTTGTTTTACTTAAAATGGAAAACAATGAAATCTTTTCCATTCATATTTTGAGTTCAGATTGTCACTTCATTACACATTCACAACCCAATTCTTCATAAAAATTACACCTATACAAGCTATTTAAATTATATTCATATACTTTTTTCACTTGTTTGTAATCCCAAGTGTGTGTGTGCTTATTTTATCATGTGTTAAGATGGTCATTTTAAAATATCCTAAATTCTTTTGTCTCAAAATGTTTTTGTCCTCTTGAAGTATATTTATAAAAATGTTTTCTTAGGTTAAAAATCAAATTGTGTTTGTGATTTTCTTTAAAAAAGTTTAAATGTTGTTTTTCTAAAGATTTTTAGGTTTAATGAACTTGTATTTTACAGCTTGCTTTCAATATGTGAAATAGCTAAATAGTAAAAATCTTGTCTATTGCAAGCAGCATGCACATGGGACACTTCTACAGTAGGGCACCTGCTATATCTCACATGGGGACACTTCTACAGTAGGGCACCTGCTATATCTCACATGGGGACACTTCTACAGTAGGATACCTGCTATATTCCACATGGGACACTTCTACAATAGGACACCTGCTATATCTCACATGGGGACACTTCTACAGTAGGATACCTGCTATATTCCACATGGGACACTTCTACAATAGGACACCTGCTATATCTCACATGGGGACACTTCTACAGTAGGACACCTGCTATATCTCACATGGGGACACTTCTACAGTAGCACACCTGCTATATCTCACATGGGGACACTTCTACAGTAGGGCACCTGCTATATCTCACATGGGGACACTTCTACAGTAGGGCACCTGCTATATCTCACATGGGGACACTTCTACAGTAGGGCACCTGCTATATCTCACATGGGGACACTTCTACAGTAGGGCACCTGCTATATCTCACATGGGGACACTTCTACAGTAGGATACCTGCTATATCTCACATGGGAACACTTCTACAGAAGGACACCTGCAATATCTCACATGGGACACTTCTACAGTAGGGCACCTGCTATATCTCACATAGGGACACTTCTACAGTAGGATACCTGCTATATTCCACATGGGACACTTCTACAATAGGACACCTGCTATATCTCACATGGGACACTTCTACAATAGGACACCCGCTATATTTCACATGGGAACACTTCTACAATATGACACCTGCTATATTCCACATGGGACACTTCTACAATAGGACACCTGCAATATCTCACATGGGGACACTTCTACAATAGGACACCCGCTATATTTCACATGGGAACACTTCTACAATATGACACCTGCTATATCTCACATGGGAACACTTCTACAATAGGACACCTGCTATATCTCACATGGGGACACTTCTACAGTAGGACACCTGCTATATCTCACATGGGGACACTTCTACAGTAGCACACCTGCTATATCTCACATGGGACACTTCTACAGTAGGACACCTGCTATATTTCACATGGGGACACTTCTACAGTAGCACACCTGCTATATCTCACATGGGAACACTTCTACAGTAGCACACCTGCTATATCTCACATGGGACACTTCTACAGTAGGACACCTGCTATATTTCACATGGGGACACTAATACAGTAGCACACCTGCTATATCTCACATGGGAACACTTCTACAATAGGACACCTGCTATATCTCACATGGGGACACTTCTACAGTAGCACACATGCTATATCTCACATGGGACACTTCTACAGTAGGACACCTGCTATATCTCACATGGGGACACTCCTACAATAGGACACCTGCTATATATCACATGGGGACACTTCTACAATAGGACACCTGCTATATCTCACATGGGACACTTCTACAATAGGACACCTGCTATATCCCACATGGGACACTTCTACAATAGGACACCTGCTATATCTCACATGGGACACTTCTACAGTAGGGCACCTGCTATATCTCACATGGGGACACTTCTACAGTAGGATACCTGGTATATTCCACATGGGACACTTCTACAATAGGACACCTGCTATATCTCACATGGGACACTTCTACAGTAGGGCACCTGCTATATCTCACATGGGACACTTCTACAATAGGACACCTGCAATATCTCACATGGGGACACTCCTACAATAGGACACCTGCTATATCTCACATGGGGACACTTCTACAGTAGGACACCTGCTATATCTTACACGGGGGCATTTCTACAGTAGGAAACCTGCTATATCTCACATGGGGACACTTCTACAGTAGGACACCTGCTATATCTCACATGGGACACTTCTACAATAGGACACCTGCTATATCCCACGGACACTTCTACAATAGGACACCTCTATACCTCACATGGGAACACTTCTACAATAGGACACCTGCTATATCTCACATGGGGACACTTCTATAGTAGGACACCTGCTATATCTCACATGGGGACACTTCCACAGTAGGACACCTGCTATATTCCACATGGGACACTTCTACAATGGGACACCTGCTATATCTCACATGGGACACTTCTACAATAGGACACCTGCTATATCTCTCATGGGGACACTTCTACAATAGGACATCTGCTATATATCACATGGGGACACTTCTACAATAGGACACCTGCTATATCTCACATGGGGACACTTCTACAATAGGACACCTGCTATATCTCACATGGGACACTTCTACAGTAGGACACCTGCTATATCTCACATGGGGACACTTCTACAGTAGGACACCTGCTATATTCCACATGGGACACTTCTACAATAGGACACCTGCTATATGTCACATGGGACACTTCTACAATAGGACACCTGCTATATCAAACATGGGACACTTCTACAATAGGACACCTGCTATATCTCACATGGGACACTTCTACAGTAGGACACCTGCTATATCTCACATGGGGACACTTCTACAGTAGCACACCTGCTATATCTCACATGGGAACACTTCTACAATAGGACACCTGCTATATCTCACATGGGAACACTTCTACAATAGGACACCTGCTATATCTCACATGGGGACACTTCTACAGTAGCACACCTGCTATATCTCACATGGGGACACTTCTACAGTAGGACACCTGCTATATCTCACATGGGGACACTTCTACAGTAGCACACCTGCTATATCTCACATGGGGACACTTCTACAGAAGGACACCTGCAATACCTCACGTGGGGGCACTTCTATAGTAGGACACCTGCTATATCTCGCATGGGAACACTTCTACAATAGGACACCTGCTGTATCTCACATGGGACACTTCTACAGTAGGACACCTGCTATATCTCACTTGGGGACACTTCTACAGTAGGACACCTGCTATATCTCACATGGGACACTTCTACAATAGGACACCTGCTATATCCCACATGGGACACTTCTACAATAGGACACCTGCTATATCTCACATGGGACACTTCTACAGTAGGGCACCTGCTATATCTCACATGGGGACACTTCTACAGTAGGATACCTGCTATATTCCACATGGGACACTTCTACAATAGGACACCTGCTATATCTCACATGGGGACACTTCTACAGTAGGACACCTGCTATATCTTACACGGGGGCATTTCTACAGTAGGACACCTGCTATATCTCACATGGGGACACTTCTACAGTAGGACACCTGCTATATCTCACATGGGACACTTCTACAATAGGACACCTGCTATATCCCACGGACACTTCTACAATAGGACAACTCTATACCTCACATGGGAACACTTCTACAATAGGACACCTGCTATATCTCACATGGGACACTTCTACAATAGGACACCTGCTATATCTCACATGGGGACACTTCTACAATGGGACACCTGCTATATCTCACATGGGACACTTCTACAATAGGACAACTCTATACCTCACATGGGAACACTTCTACAGTAGGACAACTGCTATATTCCACATGGGACACTTCTACAATGGGACACCTGCTATATCTCACATGGGACACTTCTACAATAGGACACCTGCTATATCTCACATGGGACACTTCTACAATAGGACACCTGCTATATCTCACATGGGGACACTTCTACAGTAGCACACCTGCTATATCTCACATGGGACACTTCTACAATAGGACACCTGCTATATCTCACATGGGGACACTTCTACAATAGGACATCTGCTATATATCACATGGGGACACTTCTACAATAGGACACCTGCTATATCTCACATGGGGACACTTCTACAATAGGACACCTGCTATATCTCACATGGGACACTTCTACAGTAGGTCACCTGCTATATCATGGGACACTTCTACAGTAGGACACCTGCTATATCTCACATGGGACACTTCTACAGTAGGACACCTGCTATATTCCACATGGGACACTTCTACAATAGGACACCTGCTATATGTCACATGGGACACTTCTACAATAGGACACCTGCTATATCTCACATGGGACACTTCTACAATAGGACACCTGCTATATCTCACATGGGACACTTCTACAGTAGGACACCTGCTATATCTTACACGGGGGCATTTCTACAGTAGGACACCTGCTATATCTCACATGGGGACACTTCTACAGTAGGACACCTGCTATATCCCACGGACACTTCTACAATAGGACAACTCTATACCTCACATGGGAACACTTCTACAATAGGACACCTGCTATATCTCACATGGGACACTTCTACAATAGGACACCTGCTATATCTCACATGAGACACTTCTACAATAGGACACCTGCTATATCTCACATGGGGACACTTCTACAGTAGGACACCTGCTATATTCCACATGAGACACTTCTACAATGGGACACCTGCTATATCTCACATGGGACACTTCTACAATGGGACACCTGCTATATCTCACATGGGACACTTCTACAATAGGACACCTGCTATATCTCACATGGGGACACTTCTACAGTAGCACACCTGCTATATCTCACATGGGACACTTCTACAATAGGACACCTGCTATATCTCACATGGGGACACTTCTACAATAGGACATCTGCTATATATCACATGGGGACACTTTTACAATAGGACACCTGCTATATCTCACATGGGGACACTCCTACAATAGGACACCTGCTATATCTCACATGGGACACTTCTACAGTAGGACACCTGCTATATCTCACATGGGGACACTTCTACAGTAGGACACCTGCTATATGTCACATGGGACACTTCTACAATAGGACACCTGCTATATCTCACATGGGACACTTCTACAATAGGACACCTGCTATATCTCACATGGGACACTTCTACAGTAGGACACCTGCTATATCTCACATGGGGACACTTCTACAGTAGCACACCTGCTATATCTCACATGGGAACACTTCTACAATAGGACACCTGCTATATCTCACATGGGAACACTTCTACAATAGGACACCTGCTATATCTCACATGGGGACACTTCTACAGTAGCACACATGCTATATCTCAAATGGGACACTTCTACAGTAGGACACCTGCTATATCTCACATGGGGACACTTCTACAGTAGGACACCTGCTATATCTCACATGGGGACACTTCTACAGTAGGACACCTGCTATATCTCACATGGGACACTTCTACAGTAGGACACCTGCTATATCTCACATGGGGACACTTCTACAGTAGCACACCTGCTATATCTCACATGGGGACACTTCTACAGAAGGACACCTGCAATACCTCACATGGGGGCACTTCTATAGTAGGACACCTGCTATATCTCGCATGGGAACACTTCTACAATAGGACACCTGCTATATCTCACATGGGACACTTCTACAGTAGGACACCTGCTATTTCTCACTTGGGGACACTTCTACAGTAGGACACCTGCTATATCTCACATGGGGACACTCCTACAATAGGACACCTGCTATATCTCACATGGGACACTTCTACAATAGGACACCTGCTATATCCCACATGGGACACTTCTACAATAGGACACCTGCTATATCTCACATGGGACACTTCTACAGTAGGGCACCTGCTATATCTCACATGGGGACACTTCTACAGTAGGATACCTGCTATATTCCACATGGGACACTTCTACAATAGGACACCTGCTATATCTCACATGGGACACTTCTACAATAGGACACCTGCTATATCCCACGGACACTTCTACAATAGGACAACTCTATACCTCACATGGGAACACTTCTACAATAGGACACCTGCTATATCTCACATGGGACACTTCTACAATAGGACACCTGCTATATCTCACATGGGGACACTTCTACAGTAGGACACCTGCTATATTCCACATGGGACACTTCTACAATGGGACACCTGCTATATCTCACATGGGACACTTCTACAATAGGGCACCTGCTATATCCCACATGGGACACTTCTACAATAGGACACCTGCTATATCTCACATGGGAACACTTCTACAATAGGACATCTGCTATATATCACATGGGGACACTTCTACAATAGGACACCTGCTATATCTCACATGGGGACACTTCTACAGTAGTACACCTGCTATATCTTACACGGGAGCACTTCTACAGTAGGACACCTGCTATATCTCACATGGGAACACTTCTACAATAGGACACCTGCTATACCTCACATGGGGACACTTTTACAGTAGGACACCTGCTATATTCCACATGGGACACTTCTACAATAGGACACCTGCTATATCTCACATGGGACACTTCTACAATAGGACACCTGCTATATCTCACATGGGACACTTCTACAATAGGACACCTGCTATATCTCACATGGGGACACTTCTACAGTAGGACACCTGCTATATCCCACATGGGGACACTTCTACAATAGGACACCTGCTATATCTCACATGGGGACACTTCTACAGTAGGACACCTGCAATATCTCACATGGGGACACTTCTACAATAGGACACCTGCTATATCTCACATGGGGACACTTCTACAGTAGGACACCTGCTATATCTCACATGGGGACACTTCTACAGTAGGACACCTGCAATATCTCACATGGGGGCACTTCTACAGTAGGACACCTGCTATATCTCACATGGGACACTTCTACAATAGGACACCTGCTATATCCCACGTGGGACACTTCTACAATAGGACACCTGCTATATCTCACATGGGGACACTTCTACAGTAGGACACCTGTTATATCTCACATGGGGACACTTCTACAGTAGGACACCTGCAATATCTCACATGGGGACACTTCTACAGTAGGACACCTTCTATATCTCACATGGGGACACTTCTACAATAGGACACCTGCTATATCTCACATGGGACACTTCTACAATAGGACGCCTGCTATATCTCACATGGGGACACTTCTACAATAGGACACCTGCTATATTCCACATGGGACACTTCTACAATAGGACACCTGCTATATCTCACATGGGACACTTCTACAATAGGACACCTGCTATATCTCACATGGGGGTACTTCTACAATAGGACACCTGCTATATATCACATGGGGCACTTCTACAATAGGACACCTGCTATATCTCACATGGGGACACTTCTCAATAGGACAGCTGCTATATCTCACATGGGGACACTTCTACAGTAGGACACCTGCTATACCTCACATGGGGACACTTCTACAGTAGGACACCTGCTATACCTCACATGGGGACACTTCTACCATAGGACACCTGCTTCTATATTGTATTGTACTGTACTTTTATCTTTGTACCCATGGACAGTGCTGCGGAATCTGTTGGCGCTTTATAAATAAAGAATAATAATAATAATAGCTCACATGGGGAAACTTCTACCATAGGACACCTGCAATACCTCACATGGAAACACTTCTACAATAGGACACCTGCTATATCTCACATGGAGATACTTCTACAGTAGGACACCTGCTATATCTCACATGGGGACACTTCTACAGTAGGACACCTGCTATACCTCACATGGTGACACTTCTACAATAGGACACCTGCTATACCTCACATGGGGACACTTCTACAGTAGGACACCTGCTATACCTCACATGGGGACACTTCTACAGTAGGACACCTGCAATACCTCAGATGGGGACACTTCTACAATAGGACACCTGCTATATCTCACATGGGGACACTTCTACAATAGGACACCTGCTATACCTCACATGGGGACACTTTTACAGTAGGACACCTGCAGTACCTCACATGTGGACACTTCTACAATAGGACTCCTGCTATATCTCACATGGGGACACTTCTACAGTAGGACACCTGCTATACCTCACATGGGGACACTTCTACAGTAGGACACCTGCAATACCTCTGAAAATGTGGTAGGGGATAGTGGGAGTTAGTCAGTAGTAGATATTGTACCTATTATCTAAATCAGAGTGGGTATATAATATACCAGTACTTGGTAGTCACTTATAGTAGTTATGGTACACATCTAATGTGGATTCTTAGAGAGCAGAACTAAACAACTAGGAGTACTAATTGTACAAAGAGATACACTTAGAATTATTTAGAAAAGAATACCACAAAAAAAGATATTGTTTTTAACTCCGGATGATCACATAAATGTGGAATTACTCTATTTGTTTAAAATGTTCCATTACATTCATACTTTAATATTTTATTATAGCAACTAGGAACAAACATTCACACAGAAGTAGCCTGAAAGGGTTAAAAACACTTAAACCCAGTTAACTAGGATGGATATGATAAGTAGTGCTATATGTATTTAACCTGATGCCCACAGTTGTATAATGAAAAATAAAAAATAAGCTAAGCCCTTACAATCCGAGGGCTATTTTACTTTTAAATAGTTATATTTTTAAGGTAAATAGTAGGCACCAGGATTCAGCAATTATATAGGTAGATAAAGATTCTGTTATTAACTCGGTAAGCAAATTAAAAGCGACAGACAGGAGAGAACTAGCTTCTCCTGCTGGACCCCTGACGCGCGTTTCACAGAACGCTTCCTCACTTGGGGACACTTCTACAATAGGACACCTGCTATATCTCACATGGGGACACTTCTACAGTAAGACACCTGCTATACCTCACATGGGGACACTTTTACAGTAGGACACCTGCAGTACCTCACATGGGGACACTTCTACAATAGGACACCTGCTATATCTCACATGGGGACACTTCTACAATAGGACACCTGCAATACCTCACATGGGGACACTTCTACAGTAGGACACCTGCTATATCTCACATGGGACACTTTTTCAATAGGACACCTGCTATATCTCACATGGGACACTTTTACAATAGGACACCTGCAATACCTCACATGGGGACACCTCTACAGTAGGACACCTGCTATACAGGGAGTGCAGAATTATTAGGCAAGTTGTATTTTTGAGGATTAATTTTATTATTGAACAACAACCATGTTCTCAATGAACCCAAAAAACTCATTAATATCAAAGCTGAATATTTTTGGAAGTAGTTTTTAGCTTGTTTTTAGTTTTAGCTATTTTAGGGGGATATCTGTGTGTGCAGGTGACTATTACTGTGCATAATTATTAGGCAACTTAACAAAAAACAAATATATACCCATTTCAATTATTTATTTTTACCAGTGAAACCAATATAACATCTCAACATTCACAAATATACATTTCTGACATTCAAAAACAAAACAAAAACAAATCAGTGACCAATATAGCCACCTTTCTTTGCAAGGACACTCAAAAGCCTGCCATCCATGGATTCTGTCAGTGTTTTGATCTGTTCACCATCAACATTGCGTGCAGCAGCAACCACAGCCTCCCAGACACTCTTCAGAGAGGTGTACTGTTTTCCCTCCTTGTAAATCTCACATTTGATGATGGACCACAGGTTCTCAATGGGGTTCAGATCAGGTGAACAAGGAGGCCATGTCATTAGATTTTCTTCTTTTATACCCTTTTTTGCCAGCCACGCTGTGGAGTACTTGGACGCGTGTGATGGAGCATTGTCCTGCATGAAAATCATGTTTTTCTTGAAGGATGCAGACTTCTTCCTGTACCACTGCTTGAAGAAGGTGTCTTCCAGAAACTGGCAGTAGGACTGGGAGTTGAGCTTGACTCCATCCTCAACCCGAAAAGGCCCCACAAGCTCATCTTTGATGATACCAGCCCAAACCAGTACTCCACCTCCACCTTGCTGGCGTCTGAGTCGGACTGGAGCTCTCTGCCCTTTACCAATCCAGCCATGGGCCCATCCATCTGGCCCATCAAGACTCACTCTCATTTCATCAGTCCATAAAACCTTAGAAAAATCAGTCTTGAGATATTTCTTGGCCCAGTCTTGACGTTTCAGCTTGTGTGTCTTGTTCAGTGGTGGTCGTCTTTCAGCCTTTCTTACCTTGGCCATGTCTCTGAGTATTGCACACCTTGTGCTTTTGGGCACTCCAGTGATGTTGCAGCTCTGAAATATGGCCAAACTGGTGGCAAGTGGCATCTTGGCAGCTGCACGCTTGACTTTTCTCAGTTCATGGGCAGTTATTTTGCGCCTTGGTTTTTCCAGACGCTTCTTGCAACCCTGTTGACTATTTTGAATGAAACGCTTGATTGTTCGATGATCACGCTTCAGAAGCTTTGCAATTTTAAGAGTGCTGCATCCCTCTGCAAGATATCTCACTATTTTTTACTTTTCTGAGCCTGTCAAGTCCTTCTTTTGACCCATTTTGCCAAAGGAAAGGAAGTTGCCTAATAATTATGCACACCTGATATAGGGTGTTGATGTCATTAGACCACACCCCTTCTCATTACAGAGATGCACATCACCTAATATGCTTAATTGGTAGTAGACTTTCGAGCCTATACAGCTTGGAGTAAGACAACATGCATAAAGAGGATGATGTGGTCAAAATACTCATTTGCCTAATAATTCTGCACTCCCTGTATCTCACATGGGGACACTTCTACAGTAGGACACCTGCTATATCTCACATGGGGACACTTCTACAGTAGGACACCTGCTATACTTCACATGGGACACTTCTACAATAGGACACCTGCTATACCTCACATGGGGACACTTTTACAAAAGGAATCCTGCTATACCTCACATGGGGACACTTCTACAAAAGGAATCCTTCTATACCTCACATGGGGACACTTCTACTATAGGACACCTGCTGTACATCTCATGGTGACACTTCTACTATAGGACACCACTATATCTCACATAGGGCCACAATAGGACACCTGCTATACCACACCTGCTATATCTCACATGGGGATACTTCTACAATAGGACACCTGCAATATCTCACATGGGGACACTTCTTCAGTAGGACACCTGCTAAATCTCACATGGGGACACTTCTACAGTAGGACACCTGCTATACCTCACATGGGACACTGCTACAGTAGGGCACCTGCTATATCTCACATGGGACACTTCTACAATAGGACACCTGCTATATCTCACATGGAGACACTTGTACAAAAGGAATCCAGCTATATCTCACATGGAGACACTTCTACAGGAGGACACCTGCTATACCTCACATGGAAACACTTGTACAAAAGGAATCCTGCTATATCCCACATGGAGACACTTCTACAGTAGGACACCTGCTACACCTCAAATGGGGACATTTCTACAATAGGACACCTGCTATACCTCACATGGGGACACAATAGGACACCTGCTATACCTCACATGGGGACACTTCTACAGTAGGGCACCTGCTATACCTCAAATGGGGACACTTCTGCAATAGGACACCTGCTATACCTCACATGGGGACACAATAGGACACCTGCTATACCCCACATGGGGACACTTCTACAGTAGGACATCTGCTATACCTCAAATGGGGTCACTTCTGCAATAGGACACCTGCTATACCTCACATGGGGACACCTGCAATAGGACACCTGCTTTACCTCACATGGGGACACTTTTACAAAAGGAATCCTGCAATACCTCACATGGGGACACTTCTACAAAAGGAATCCTGCTATACCTCACATGAGGACACCTGCTGTACATTTCATGGGGACACTTCTACTATAGGACACCACTATATCTCACATGGGGCCACAATAGGACACTGCTATATCTCACATGGGACCACAATAGGACACCTGCTATATCTCACATTGGGTTTCTTCTACAGTAGGACACCTGCTATACCTCACATGGGGCCACAATAGAACACCTGCTATATCTCACATGGGGCCACAATAAGACACCTGCTATACGTAACATGGGATACTTCTACAGTAGGACACCTGCTATACCTTACATGGGTACACAATAGGACACCTACTATACCTCACATGGGGATACTTCTACAGTAGGACACCTGCTATATCTCACATGGGGACACAATAGGACACCTGCTATACCTCACATGGGGATACTTCTACGGTAGGACACCTGCTATACCTCACATGGGGACACAATAGGACACCTGCAATAACTCACATGGGGATACTTCTACAGTAGGACACCTGCAATAACTCACATGGGGCCAAAATAGGACATCTGCCCCTCGCAAAACATTTTTCAAACCCTTTTTCCTAGTTTTGGGATTTTTCAATTACCATTCAAATTCAGTACACTCATAAAATTCACAATGATTACAATAAACAATGTAAAAAAATCTTCAAGCTACCACACAATATTTCCAGTGGAAAAACAATCGAACTGGAATGGATGTCAGTGAGTTCTGTGGTGTACAGTCATAAGACGTAACTTATAACAGTGTTAATGGAAGATGAGTCACACCGTGTGTAAGGTACCCCTACAGCACATACAAAAAAACTAATGAAAACACAGTTTGTTACTTCCTTAAAGGGTTATTAAACTGTGCCCCTTTAGTAAAAACAAATATGTTAATTCAAAGTAAACATAAAAAGAAACAGATTGTGTAACAAAACAGCAAACAAACAAAATTAAAATGCAAAATCCATTTAACCCCTTTGCTACCGGGAATTTAAAAGAGAAACTTGCAAAAAATACCATCAAATTTTTTGCATTTTTTATATCACTCAAATAGAGCCTTGTTTTTAAAAAAAAAAAAAAAAATATTTAGACAACCCAATGTATAATCTAGGCTTATTTTGGTATATTTCATGCTACCATTTCGCTTTCAAATGCAATAATATAAAAAATCGTTAACTTTTTCACAAACTTTAGGTTTCTCACTGAAATTATTTACACACCGCTTGTGCAATCATGGTACAAATGGTTGTATAAGCTGCTCTATGATCCCCTTTGTTTGGAAATAGCAGACATATATGGCTTTACCATTGCTTTTTGGTAATTAGAAGGCTGCTAATTGCAGCTGGGCACCACACTTTTATTATTCCAAGCAGTGAAGGGGTTAATTAGTTATCTGGCAAGGGAAATAGTATAGTAATGTAGGTATTATCCTTCTACCTGATTCCTCCCATCTCGCTGACCCCTTCCAAACAGCTCCCCCCACACCCACACTCATCCCCACCATCTTAGGTACTGGCAGACAGTTGTTTTTTTTTAATAATTATTTTTCTGCAGTGTAGTGATCCCTCCTTAACCCTTCCATCTCCCTGATCCCTCCCAAACAGCTCTACAACCCTCCCTCCTCCAGTTAATGGCAGCCATCTTTGGTACTGGAAGCTGTAGTGCAGTGCTCCCTCCCTCAAAAATATTTTTTTTAGTGCAGGTGCTTTTGCATGTAATGTCCCCACTTATACTGAATATTTAATTACTGTTCTAGAAAGGCTATGTAAACAAGAATGTTTAGAACAAATTATACTCCAGGTTGGACAGAGAGATAATTCAATGTCTATTTTCCATTGTTCTTTGTAGTATTGGTCTCACTGTGTATAGAGAGATAAGATTGTGTACATATAGAGATATTATTATTATTATTATTCTTTATTTATAAAGCGCCAACAGATTCCGCAGCGCTGCCCATGGGTACAAGGATAACAGTACAGTGGAGAAACAATACGATGACACAACATTATACAGACAAATACAGGGGGAATTGAGGGCCCTGTTCCCGTGGGAACTTACAATCTAGATGGGTAGGAGGATTGGAAACAGGAGGTGGGGACTGCAGAGGTGAGAATGATATTAGTGAGGAGATAGAGGGCAGCTGTTAGTTAATTGGTTAGTTTGTTAATAAGTCGGGTGATAAGCTTCCCTGAACAGAAAGGTCTTTAGGGAACGTTTAAAGGAGGAGAGGTTAGGGGCAAGCCTGACATCTCGAGGAAGTGCGTTCCAGAGGGTTGGTGCCGCACAAGAGAAGTCCTGTAGTCTAGAATGAGAGGAGGTGATGGTAGAGGATGCAAGAAGCAGGTCGTTGTTGGATCTTAGGGGATGGGCTGGAGTATATTTGTTGATGAGTGAGGACAGGTAGGGTGGGGCAGCATTGGTGAGGGCTTTGTAGGTCAGGGTGAGAATTTTGAATTTAACTCTGTTGTGAAAGGGGAGCCAGTGAAGGGACTCACAGAGAGGCGCAGCAGAAACAGAGCGTCGAGAGAGGTGGATTAGTCTGGCAGATGCATTTAGGACAGATTGGAGGGGAGAGAGGCGGGAGAGAGGGAGGCCAGTTAGTAAGTTGTTACAGTAGTCAAGTCGGGAAATTACCAGGGAGTGGATGAGCTGTTTGGTAGTTTCAGCACTCAGAAACGGGCGACTTTTGGAGATATTGCGTAGGTGGTTGCGGCAGGATGAAGAGAGCAGTTGGATGTGGGGAATGAAGGACAGATTTGAGTCAAGCGTGACTCCGAGGCAGCGGACTTGGAGTGATGGGGAGATAGTGGTGCCGCCAACAGTGATAGAAAAATTAGAGACTGGAGTGGAGCTAGAGGGGGGAATTAGAAGTAGTTCGGTCTTGGACATATTTATTTTTAGGTGGTGAGAGGCCATCCAGGAGGAAATGCCAGATAAGCAGTCGCTGATGTGAGAGTTGACAGAAGGAGAGAGTGCAGGGGTGGAAAGGTAGATCTGGGTATCATCAGCATAGAGGTGATAGCTGAAGCCATAGCTGTAGACAAGTTTACCCAGTGAAGAAGTGTAAATAGAGAAGAGTAGAGGACCCAGGACAGAGCCTTGAGGTACTCCAACAGACAGAGGCAATAGAGAGGAGGAGTCACCAGCAAAAGAGACTGAGAAGGATCTGTTAGAGAGATAAGAGTGAATCCAGGAGAGGGCAGTGTCATAGAGAACTGAGAGATAAACTGAGAGATAAGCTAATGATGTCCCTGCATGCTCAGCACATTTTATTAGGTTGTTGTTTCGATCAGCAGAGACAATTATTTCATATACAAAAAAAACTAAAAAGGAGAAAAATCCCATATATTTTATACTCTGCAGCTTGTACAACCAATCATTGTAAATGTACATTTTTACAATACACTGTTCCTATAAGAACTGAATTGCAAACAAATTGGTGCATGGAATATAAAAATGTTTTATAAGCTGTAAAGTTGCTTTGTTTTTCAGCCTCTTGTGTGTTGTTCCTCTTCATTGCTGTGACCAGATATAAATGAGCATCTTGCATTGATCTAAGCACTGTGTAGCAGGGTTATCTGTAGTTAAATCACAGGAAAACCAGGCAAAAGAAATATTGAAAATACTCTGCAACATTTTTTTTCTACAGAGATTTCATTTTGAGTTGAGATTTTTTTTTTATCTTTTAAATTGTTATTAAACAAGTCAAGCTATACAACAAGGCATGATTGTATCATTATATATCCGTTTTCAATACAATATGGCTATAACATTTTTGTTGTTGTTAACAATCGTTCGAGTTTACATACTCTTCCCATTTAAATCTTATTGAGTATTAGACCTCCATTTTATGCAGCTGATAATAGTGATACTTTTCCAAAGAAAGTGCTAAAGTGACATTTTCAGTCCAGTCTGTTACTGAGGGAATTATCTCTTTCTTTCATGTAATTGGCAAGAGTCCATGAGCTAGTGACATATGGGATATACAATCCTACCAGGAGGGGCAAAGTTTCTCAAACCTCAAAATGCCTTTAAATACACCCCTCATCACACCCACAATTCAGTTTTACAAACTTTGCCTCCTATGGAGGTGGTGAAGTAAGTTTGTGCTTAGATTCTACGTTGATATGAGCCTCTCAGCATTTTGAAGCCCGATTCCTCTCAGAGTACAGTGAATGTCAGAGGGATGTGAAGGGAGTATCACCAATTGAATGCAATGGTTTTCCTCACGGGAGATCTATTTCATAGGTTCTCTGTTATCGGTCGTAGAGATTCATCTCCTACCTCCCTTATTCAAATCAACGATATACTCTCAAATATTCCATTACCTCTACTGATAACCGTTTCAGTACTGGTTTGGCTATCTGCTATATGTGGATGGGTGTCTCGGTAAGTATGTTTTCATTACTTAAGACACTCTCAGCTATGGTTTGGCACTTTATGTATTAACCTCTTAAGGACATATGACGGAATTTTTCCTTAAGTGTGTTTCAGACCTGGAGCTTTCAGTGGTAATCATACCAGTTCCGTTTCAGGAACAGGGTCTGGGGTTTTATTCAAATCTATTGATTGTCCCAAAGAAAGAAAATTCATTCAGGCCAGTTCTGGATCTGAAAATTTTGAATCGTTATGTAAGAGTACCAAATTTCAAAATGGTGACTATAAGGACTATTCTGCCTTTTGTTCAGCAAGGGCATTATATGTCCACAATAGACTTACAGGATGCATATCTTCATATTCCGATTCATCCAGATCATTATCAATTTCTAAGATTCTCTTTTCTAGACAAGCATTACCAATTTGTCGCTCTTACATTTGGCCTAGCGACAGCTCCAAGAATCTTTTCAAAGGTTCTCGATGCCCTACTCTCTGTAATCAGAGAACGGGGTATTGCGGTATTTCCTTATTTGGATGATATCTTGGTACTAGCTCAGTCTTTACATTCTGTAGAATTTCACACGAATCAACTAGTGTTGTTTCTTCAAAGACATGGTTGGAGGATCAATTTACCAAAAAGTTATTTGATTCCTCAGACAAGGGTCACCTTTTTAGGTTTCCATATAGGTTCAGTGTCCATGACTCTGTCTCTAACAGACAAGAGATGATTAAAATTGCTTTCAGCTTGTCGGAACCTTCAGTCTCAATCATTCCCTTCAGTAGCTATGTGCATGGAAGTTTTGGGTCTCATGACTGCAGCATCGGACGTGATCCCCTTTTCTCGTTTTCACATGAGACCTCTCCAGCTTTGTATGCTGAACCAGTGGTGCAGGGATTATACAAAGATATCACAATTAATATCCTTAAATCCCAATGTTCGACTATCTCTGACTTGGTGGTTAGATCACCATCGTATAGTTCTAGGGGCCTCTTTTGTTCGTCTAACCTGGACTGTAATCACAACAGATGCAAGTCTTTCAGGTTGGGGAGCTTTCTTGGGATCTCTGACAGCACAAGGGGTTTGGAAATCTCAAGAGGCGAGATTACCAATCAATATATTGGAACTCTGCGATTTTCAGGGCTCTTCAGGTTTGGCTTCTGTTGAAGAGAGAACCGTTCATTTGTTTTCAGACAGACAATATCACAACTGTGGCATATGTCAATCATCAGGGTGGGACTCACAATCCCCAAGTTATGAAAGAAGTATTACGGATACTTGCTTGGGCGGAATCCAGCTCCTGTCTAATTTCTGCGGTTCATATCCCAAGTATAGACAATTGGGAAGCGGATTATGTCAGCCATCAGACTTTACATCAGGGGGTAGTGGTCCCTCCATCCGGATGTGTTTTCTCAGATTGTTCAGATGTGGTGTCTTCCAGAAATAGATCTGATGACTTCTCATCTAAATAAGAAACTTCCCAGGTACCTGTCCAGGTCCAGGGATCCTCAAGCGGAAGCAGTGGATGCGTTGGCAGTTCCTTGGTGTTACCAATCTGCCTATATTTTCCCGCCTCTAGTTCTTCCAAGAGTGATCTCCAAAATGGTATGTGGATCTTGTTCGTATGTCCAGTAGCCAACCTTGGCCACTTCCATTAAGGCTAGACGTTCTGTCTCAAGGTCCGTTTTTCCATCAGGATCTCAGATCATTAAATTTGAAGGTATGGAAATTGAACGCCTAGTGCTTAGTCATAGAGGTTCCTCTGACTCAGTGATTAATACTATGTTACAGGCTCGTAAATCTGTTTCTAGGAAAATGTATTATCGAGTTTGGAAGTCTTATATTTCATGGTGTTCTTCTCATAAATTCTCTTGGCATTCTTTTTGAATTCCTAGAATTTTACAGTTTCTTCAGGATGGTTTGGATAAGGGTTTGTCTGCAAGTTCCTTGAAGGGACACATCTCTGCTCTTTCTGTTTTATTTCACAGAAAGATTGCTAAGCTTCCTGATATGCACTATTTTGTACAGGCTTTGGTCCGTATCAAGCCTGTCATTAAATCAATCTCTCCTCCTTGGAGTCTTAATTTGGTTTTGAACGCTTTACAGGCTCCTCAGTTTGAGCCTATGCATTCTTTGGACATTAAACTACTTTCTTGGAAAGTGTTGTTCCTTTTGGCCATCTCTTCTGCTAGAGGAGTTTCAGAATTATCTGCTCTTTCTTGTGAATCTCCTTTTCTGATTTTTCATCAGGATAAGGCGGTTTTGCAGACTTCATTTAAATTCTTACCTAAGGTTGTGAATTCTAACAACATTAATAGAGAAAATGCTGTCCCTTCTTTGTGTCCTTATCCTAAGAATTCTTTGGAGAGATCCTTACATTTTTGGATGTGGTAAGAGCTATATTCTCCTTCCCAACAGGAAGTTGCAAGAGGATCACCCAAGCAGAGCTGCTATATAGCTCCACCCCTCACATGTCATATCCAGTCATTTGACCGAAACAAGACGAGAAAGGAGAAACTATAGGGTGCAGTGGTGACTGGAGTTTTAATAAAAATTTAGAACTGCCTCAAAAAAAGACAGGGCGGGCCGTGGACTGAACACACTACAAGAGAAATAAATTTATCAGGTAAGCATAAATTATGTTTTCTCTTGTTAAGTGTGTTCAGTCCACGGGTCATCCATTACTTATGGGATACCAATACCAAAGCTAAAGTACACAGATGATGGGAGGGACAAGGCAGGAAATTTAAACAGAAGGAACCACTGCCTGTAGAACCTTTCTCCCAAAAACAGCCTCCGAAGAAGCAAAAGTGTAAAATTTGTAAAATTTTGAAAAGGTATGAAGTGAAGACCAAGTTGCAGCCTTGCAAATCTGTTCAACAGAGGCCTCATTCTTAAAGGCCCAGGTGGAAGCCACAGCTCTAGTGGAATGAGCTGTAATTCTTTCAGGGGGCTGCTGTCCAGCAGTCTCATAGGCTAAACATATTATGCTACGAAGCCAAAAAGAGAGAGAGGTGGCCGAAGCCTTTTGACCTCTCCTCTGTCCAGAATAAACGACAAACAGAGAAGAAGTTTGCCGAAAATCCTTAGTTGCCTGTAACTTCAGGGCACGGACTACGTCCAGATTATGCAAAAGACGTTCCTTCTTTGAAGAAGGGTTAGGACATAATGATGGAACAACAATCTCCTGATTGATATTCCTATTAGAAACAACCTTAGGTAAAAATCCTATAAGTAATGGATGACCCGTGGACTGAACACACTTCAAGAGAAATAAATTTATCAGGTAAGCATAAATTATGTTTTTGAAGGTGCTAAAGATTTCAGGAAGACTTCTAGTCTGTTATCTTTTCTGGTTCTAGGAAAGGTCAGAAGGCTTCTGCCGTTTCCTTGGCATCTTGGTTAAAGCTTTTGATTCATCAAGCTTATTTGGAGTCAGAGTTACCGCTCATTCTACTAGATCAGTCTCTACTTTGTGGACTTTTAAGAATGAAGCTTCAGTTGATCAGATTTGCAAAATTTGCAAATTTTTATGTATTTGCTTCTTCGGAAGCAGTTTTTGGTAGAAAAGTTCTTCAGGCAGCTGTTTCAGTTTGATTCTTCTGCTTATGTTTTAAGGTTTTTTTTTTCATTTATGAGAAAAAAATTATTTTTTAGATTGTGGATTTAATTTTTTCAGCGGAAAATGGCTGTTTTTATTTTATATCTCCCTCTCTAGTGACTCTTGTGTGGAGTTCCACATCTTGGGTATTGCTATCCCATACGTCACTAGCTCATGGACTCTTGCCAATTACATGAAAGAAAACATAATTTATGTAAGAACTTAACCTGATAAATTCATTTCTTTCATATTGGTAAGAGTCCATGAGGCCCAACCTTTTTATGGTGGTTATGATTTTTTTGTATAAACCACAATTATTTTCTTTGTTGATACTTTTTACACCTTTCTTTATCACCCCACTACTTGGCTATTCGTTAAACTGAATTGTGGGTGTGGTGAGGGGTGTATTTATAGGCATTTTGGGGGTTGGGAAACTTTGCCCCTCCTGGTAGGATTGTATATCCCATACGTCACTAGCTCATGGACTCTTGCCGATATGAAATAAATTAATTTATCAGGTAAGTTCTTACATAAATTACGTTTTTTTCCATAATCGGGGTATCAACTGTTTAGCACAATTTAGCATAATATACAAAAGCGTGGATCTTAAGTTACAAGGCAATTTAACAGATTTGTGGAACAGAAATTTCAGAGGGTCAAGAGGTGTAGTGGTTTGTAATACCTTATTTATTTCCCTAAGTATGAGTTGCCAATATTCGACAATTTTGGGACATTCCCACCATATGTGTAGTAGCAAACCTACTTAGCCACATCCTCTCCAACAGTTAGCAGTTGTTGGGTATATCTGAGCTAGTCTTTGGGGCGTGTAATACCATCTACTGAAATGTTTCATGTTGGTTTCACGAAATCTCGTAGATGAGGCTGAGGAATTCATCTGTGAAATGAGAGAAAGCCACTCAGTGATTTTAATATTTAATTATTTTTCCCATTTCTGTATATACGTGGGGAGGGTATGAGTGTTGTCCTGCATACATAGCTTATATGAGATAGACATATAGCCTTTGGTAATACTAGATTGATAGCAAAGAGTTTCAAATGTGGTAAGTTGCCTATTTATTTTAGATAAACTATATGGTTTAATTGGTGGTACTTATACCAGCGGTTAAAGTATGGTATATTAAGTTTTAGTATGTCTATCTTCGGGCGTAGCTTGCCGTTAACAAGAACTGTATAGAAAGGTATCAAAGTATGTACAGAGTGCTCTGAGTCTGGGCTAATTCTATTTTCACCATTAAAGATTGGGTTTGTGATAATTGGGGTTAGTGGGGAAGGTTTTGATGAAAGTGTTGTCTCCCTTTTAAGTAAGTGGTCCCATATTTTGAGTGTTTCAATGGTGAAGGTGGATGTGGTGTGTAGTGCTTTCTGCTGCAATGGTGAGGACCAGCACATACTGCCAAGATTGATGGCATTGGCTAGAGCCCGTTCCAATGCTATCCATTCCTTATCTTTTTCATGTGTACTCCAGTTGATAATATGCACTAGGGTGGACAGCTCAATTTTTAATATGCAAGGTTGGGAACCCCCAACCCTCCTCTTTCTTTGGGCATATACATAGTCTTCATCGACACTCTGGTCACGTGTTTAGACCAGATATAGGTATTGATGAAATTTTGTAGGGCTTGTATATATTGGTCTGGTATGTGCATAGGTAAAGCCTGTAGCGGGTAAAGTATTTTTGGAAGTATCATCATTTTAATAGCACTTATCCGGCCTAACCAGTACATAGATTTGTGCATCCAGTTGTGAAGTTCTTGCTTAATCTTTTGATGTAGTGGTAAGAAATTTAAAGCAAATAATTTATCTTTATCATCTGTTATTTGTAGCCATAGGTATCTGATGGATGTAGTTTGAGGCTTGAAGTGAAAGGTCTGTTGTATTTGTTGTTTTATCTGTTGGGTATTATTCAGACTAAGGAATTCTGATTTGGAGTCATTAATTTAAAAAAATGATGTACTACTATATCTTGAGAACTCTATTGATAAGGCATTCAGTGAAGTTAATGGATTTGTAAGGGTAAGCATGACATCATCCCCATACAATGCCATTTTATAATCAATATTGTTGACAGTGATTCCTGAGATACTTGGGTTCTGTCGTATGTTTGCCACCAGAGCCTCCATAGCTAGTATAAATAGAATGGGTGAAAGTTGGTATCCCTGGCATGTACCGTTCGAGATTTTAATCGATGATGATTGTTTAAGCGAATTTTAGCTGTGGGGGAATGATATAAAGCAAAAATGTTCTCTATCAAAGGTGGTCCAAACCCATATTTACATAGCACGGCCTTTAAGAAGTCCCAATTGAGCCTATCAAAGGCCTTTTCTACATCTATAGATAAAAATATCGATGGTATTTCATTTTTTAAAACATGGTCTAAAAGATTAATTATTTTTGTGGTATTGTCCCTAGCTTTGCGGTTTGGTGTAAAACCTGCCTGATTAGTGTGTATCAGTATAGGAAGAATTTTATTCACTCGGGTTGCAAGTATTTTCGCAAACAGTTTGATACCTACATTTAGGAGTGATATAGGTTGAAAATTAGCTGGGGTGGTGGGGGATTTTCCAGGTTTAGGTATGACAGTTATGTGGGCTTGTACCATATTGTGGGGGAATGGATTGTTGCTATTTACTTTATTAAAGAGTGGTAACAGGAATGGGGCCAAGATATCTTAAAAAATTTGGTAATAGTTAACTGATTAACCGTCTGGGCCCGGACTCTTACCCGTATTTAGATTTTTTTCATGGCTTGGATCAGTTCTATCTTAGATATCTGAGTATCTAGTTCCTTCATCTGCTCTTCAGATATGGCAGGAAGCTTAGTGTTCCCTGGGTATGCGGATATATTGGATTCCAGGTCCGATTGGAGTTCTGGATCAGCTAAATTGTATAGCCTGGAGTAATAATCCCTGATTTGTTCTATGATTGCTGGAGTGGTATGTATTTTTTGCTTATTGAGAGTATGTAATTCGTGCACAAAGGATTTAAATTTTTTGGATTTCAAATATGAGTTGAGATTGATTTTGTAACATTTCCCCCTAGGACACTTTATTGTGACCTTGAATCTGCACTAGGGCAAATCTTTTTAAAAACCAGAGGGCGAGTCCATCAGTAATATTTGGCTAGAGTACCCCCGGGGGGAACAGGTACCACCGTCAGTGAAACTAGGACTTTGTAGCATTAATCCGGTCTACCTCTAGTCCTTGGAGACAAACTCTGAAAAAAAATATTTGTAAATTTATTGTAAGGTCTGTTCCTTCTCATGCTGCATAGTGACAAACTGACTCATACACTTCTTTCTAATATGCAGGTTATTGCTATGAAATATTAATGCATTTACAGTTGTACCAGGACTACTATAAAACTGTAGCATTTATTTTATGAGGTTTGAGTCTCTGTCACTGATCCCTTGGTGCCAAATAGTCTGTGTATGAAAATAAGTTGCTTCTGAGCTCAGAATGCCGAGCTATAAAGGTGCCGTATGTATTAATGAAAATTATAACTGTATATTACGTGAACATGATTACAGCAACGTTAGAAGTCCCAGACTTACAGAATTTATAATCTAATGAAGAAAAAAGCAAAACCGCATCTAAGTAATATTCAGCTTTTCTACACTGTACTAGTCAAAGACACATTTTATCATTACACAAATGCTTGTTATAAAGGGGCTAATAGAACATTAAATAGTAAATACATATAGATATAATGATGTATTAAACACAGATTAAACGGCGAATAATATGTCAATTTGTTTTAAAAAATGATGTGTTTGATTAAATCTATTAGCGATTTGATTCTGAAATTGCTTTTGGCTTTCCAACCGAATTGGTTATCAAATTTCTCGACTGATCACAATGCAAAACAAAGTAGTGTATTAAAAGCCCACAGCCGACACCACCTTTTCAACACAAACGTTCCGAAAAAGCCTTTTTGTGTGTTAAGTACCTATTTTCAGGATAGAAACTGGGAGGTCACCTGAAACTGACAGTTAACTTGTTTCCAGGTGTCCAGTATTCAACCAGACAGTCCAGTATTTTAGCAGGCTGTCCAGTAAAATATTCACACAAATACTCGACACCTAGATGCCAAGTTTTTTTTTTTTTTTGTTTTTTTTTTTAAGTATATGAGAGTTAGCTAAATGTAACATCCTATACCTCATTGTGTGACCCCCATCGTGCTCAAGCATCTACAGATTGTCCAGTATTTTTGTGGAAGGCCGCTGGCCCTGTAGTGACGACCTAATCAGGATTGCGCATTTGTGAATGTTAATTTAATAATGTCGGTGCAAGCACTTTAAAACACTCTTATCACCATTTTTGCTTTGCATAAAGGCGCGTCTCCTATAAAAACCTGGTCACAAAGGCGCATACTCGTTTGAACATCCTATATGCAGATAGCATGGTGTGAGGGAGCGAGTTCACGCTTGACAGCTTTAGTATTGTTAAAATTCAATATAAGAAGATATCATAAGTCCTTTTAATAGAAACACATAATCTCCATCTTGTTTTAAGATTACTCCAAACCAGAAACAAACAATACAAATAAGTATTGTAAAAAAACAATACTAATATACAAATATTAATATAGTGATTTAGCAATCATGCCCAGTATGTCCCTTTGTCCAACACGACCGCAGACGCGGAAAGAGACAGAAAGTCTCTATTGTGATGCTGTTAAAGTGTAATTTTTTGGCAGAAGAAGAGCTGTAAAGGCCTCAGCTGATAGATTGTGATCAACACTTAAATTAGTTCTTAAAACATCCAAGCAATAAGTCTTGTACTTTAGTTTTTAAAAACTAATGGGAGCTGTCTTGTAGGAACTTAGGTTTCACTTATCTTATCTCTTCTGCTGAACACATTTAATGCCTAATGACAGGGGTGCCCGGACTTTAGTTGTGATCTGCTTTTTTGTAAAATTTGCCACTGAGATCTACCAGATTTAAGAACATTGCGCATGTAGCGTGCTCTTAAATGTAAAAAAAAAAAAAAATCAGTGCGTTCTTGTGTTTTCCACATAAATAATACACAGGGTTAACGATTTCCCACATTAGCAGTTACAAAGTCCAAAGCTATGGACAAAACACATCTTCTGTGGGGGGTTTTTAACTCACTTTTCCTTATGTCTAACAACCCTGTTAGATTTGAATTTTTCATAAATAAAGGGAGCTGGTTGACACTTCGCAACTAATATCTGTACTTTGTGCATCTGGGGAGCAATTTTAAAGTAGTTTTTTAGCTGGAGCACATTTGAATAAATGGATTTTTGCACAAGAACAGAGATAGTATATTTAAGGCCCAGTGTGTATAGGCCTTAAGGAAGCTTAGTGAATATAATAGCGCACCCCGTAAGATACAGCGACCCTAACAGCAACCTTGAAAAGGATAGCGCAGCTGAAACTAAGGCTTATTATTCTTGATTGCGGGGTGTGCTATCCTTTTTAAGGCTGCATTATGCTTTGTGCAGATGTGTTACATTTAGCCAGCCGCGCTACTGGCCCAGCCTATTGCCTGCTGCGCTACTGACCCAGCCTATTGCCTGCCGCGCTATTGACCCAGCCTATTGCCTGCCGCGCTACTGGCCCAGCCTATTGCCTGCTGCGCTACTGACCCAGCCTATTGCCTGCTGCGCTACTGACCCAGCCTATTGTCTGCTGTGCTACTGACCCTGCTTATTGCCTGCCGGGCTATTGACCCAGCCTATTGCCTGCCGCGCTACGGACCAAGCCTATTGCCTGCCGGGCTATTGACCCAGCCTATTGCCTGCCGCGCTATTGAGCCAGCCTATTGCCTGCTTCGCTACTGACCCAGCCTATTGCCTGCTGGGCTATTGACCCAGCCTATTGCCTGCCATGCTATTGACCCAGCCTATTGCCTGCCATGCTATTGAGCCAGCCTATTGCCTGCTGCGCTACTGACCTAGCCTATTGCCTGCCGCGCTACTGACCCAGCCTATTGCCTGCCGCGCTATTGACCCAGCCTATTGCCTGCCGTGCTATTGACCCAGCCTATTGCCTGCCGTGATACTGACCCAGCCTTTTGCCTTTTGTGCTATTGACCCAGCCTATTGCCTGCTGTGCTACTGACCCAGCCTATTGCCTGCCATGCTATTGAGCCAGCCTATTGCCTGCCGCGCTATTGAGCCAGCCTATTGCCTGCTGCGCTACTGACCCAGCCTATTGCCTGCCGGGCTATTGACCCAGCCTATTGCCTGCCATGCTATTGAGCCAGCCTATTGCCTGCTGCGCTACTGACCCAGCCTATTGCCTGTCACGCTACTGACCCAGCCTATTGCCTGCCGCGCTATTGACCCAGCCTATTGCCTGCCGTGCTATTGACCCAGCCTATTGCCTGCCGTGATACTGACCCAGCCTTTTGCCTCCTGTGCTATTGACCCAGCCTATTGCCTGCTGTGCTACTGACCCAGCCTATTGCCTGCCATGCTATTGACCCAGCCTATTGCCTGCCATGCTATTGAGCCAGCCTATTGCCTGCTGTGCTACTGACCCAGCCTATTGCCTGTCACGCTACTGACCCAGCCTATTGCCTGCCGCGCTATTGACCCAGCCTATTGCCTGCCGCGCTATTGACCCAGCCTATTGCTTGCCGTGCTATTGACCCAGCCTATTGCCTGCCGTGATACTGACCCAGCCTTTTGCCTCCTGTGCTATTGAGCCAGCCTATTGCCTGCTGTGCTACTGACCCAGCCTATTGCCTGCCATGCTATTGACCCAGCCTATTGCCTGCCATGCTATTGAGCCAGCCTATTGCCTGCTGTGCTACTGACCCAGCCTATTGCCTGTCACGCTACTGACCCAGCCTATTGCCTGCCGCGCTATTGACCTAGCCTATTGCCTGCCGCGCTATTGACCCAGCCTATTGCTTGCCGTGCTATTGACCCAGCCTATTGCCTGCCGTGATACTGACCCAGCCTTTTGCCTCCTGTGCTATTGAGCCAGCCTATTGCCTGCCGCGCTACTGACCCAGCCTATTGCCTGCCGTGATACTGACCCAGCCTTTTGCCTCCTGTGCTATTGACCCAGCTTATTGCCTGCTGTGCTACTGACCCAGGCTATTGCCTGCCGCGCTATTGACCCAGCCTATTGCCTGCCGCACTACTAGTCGATTACCGCCATGCTTACCAGCCACTCTATTGTTCCCTGTTGTTCCCTGCAGTCTACCTTAAGTGGCAAGGCAGTAGACGTTTTGGGCACCCCTGAGCTAAGTAATCTCATTAGAATTGTGAGGTCCCTCGAAGACTTTTAGAAAGTCAAATTTCACCTTGAGAGATGTTTATTTCACTACAGAGGTTCTGGAGAGACACAGACATTACATTATAATATTTGTGATCATCAGGCCTTTAGAGCCGATTATCTAAACCAGCAATTTCAGACGTGTTTTTCCTCGCCGACTGTTAAAGGGGCTGCCCTGTTGGAAGTATCATAAAAAAGAGGCAGACACTGCGAGTGGCGAGATGTCTCCTATTGAAAGTAATGGCGCTCGTTGGAAAGGGAAACTTTGCTCCGTAGAGTGAAGTTAGCAGTGAGCAGGGGGGGACTTTAAAAATTAAATCCTGCAGCCAATATAAATCACATTACGCTGCTTTCTGTGAATAGCATCTTGCAATCACCTATATTTACGTATGCATGTGTTTGTCTATTAGGGTCAAACAGAAGAGATCAGATAAAGGAGGAACTAGGTTTCAATATGGTGGCGACCATTACTTTATAAAAATTCAGGGAATTTGAAAATCACAATTTTCAGAGATAAATTACAGGAAAAGGGGACACAATAATGAAAGCATACTACACATAATTAAACATTTTATATTACAATCCCACACTGTTTTATGTCCTTTTAAATACACAGGCTGAAAAGCCACAGTGCAATGCAGGATTTGTACAGTGAACTTATCAGGAATGGCATATGTACATAGTCATCAATTACAGCTCAGAACCTGCTGTCTTACTATTTGTGTTATAATGAAATGCTTGAACAAATTAGAACTTTGTTTGGTTTCATTACAATGATCAATGCTTGCTGACCATTTACAACACCAGAACGTACCGTGCACTGGTTCATGGTTTTATTCTGATTTTCCACAATTTTTGTAATAAATATGTTATAATTGTAGAGAAATATGAGTCTAATGCAGGCTTATTTTCAGTCATACAATGAAGCAAAGTTTGCAATAAACATTAAAATGAATCATCAGAATGGCGCATCCTATTTACAGTATAAGAATACAGGTAGCCCTCAGTTTACGCCGGGGTTAGGTTCCAGAAGGAATGGTTGTAAATCTAAACCGTTGTAAATTGAAACCCAGTTTATAATGTAAGTCAATGGGAAGTGAGGGAGATAGGTTCCAGGCCCCTCTCAAAATTGTCACAATAACACCTAATACAATATTTTTAAAGCTTTAAAATGAAGACTTTAAATGCTAAACAGCATTATAAACCTAATAAAATAATCACACAACACAGAATATATAATTAAACTAAGTCAAATGAACAAAAACATTTGCTAAACAGCATTATAAACCTAATAAAATAATCACACAACACAGACTTCACTTGCATTTTTCTGCAAACAGTTCTTTCTATGCATTCCAATCTGGACTGATTTATAGACAGGAAGATCTTGTTCCTTTGAAATCTGCTTGATAGCGCAGGTCTGGTTATTAAACTGATTAATTTCAGCTTGCTTGGCTTTGCTGCAACACAAGCGGACAGCTTCACCTACTGGCTATTTTAATAAATGCACTGCTTCTCAATGCTTTTCAATAGCAGTCACATGACTGGAAAAAAGGGTTGTTATTCTGAAACGGTGTAAATTGAACCGTTGTAAAATGAGGGCCACCTGTACTGAAATTTATAATTATACTTTGTGTTCAGCACAGTGGCAATAAATGTGTTAACTTAAAGGGAAACTGAACCCAACTTTTTTATTTCATGAGTCATATAGAGCAAGCAATTTTAAGCAACTTTCTAATTTACTCCTTTTATCAAATTTTCTTTGTGTTCTTGCTATCTTTATTTGAAAAAGAAGGCATCTAAGCTATTTGTTTGGTTCAGTACCATGGAAAGCACTTGTTCATTGGTGGATAAATTTATCCACCAATCAGCAACAACAACCCAGGTTGTTCACCAAAAATGGGCCGGCATCTAAACTTACATTCTTGCATTTCAAATAAAGATACCAAGAGAATGAAGAAAATTTGATAATAGCAGTAAATTTGAAATTTGCTTAAAATTGCTGCTCTATCTGAATCATGAAAGAAAAAATTTGGGTTCAGTGTCCCTTTAAGTAAATGAGTCATCTTTAGGAACAATAAACTCATTATTTATTAATACCCAATAAATATCAGCAATTAATCACTGCAATCTAAAAAGACCTGCAAAATAAATGTTTTATGAGCATTTAAAACTGTTATATGCAAAATGTGAATTGTTCTGCAAATTTAGAGCAGTCCAGGAATATACCTCTTAAATATGTGGTCTCGTTTCCTGTGGCCAGTCAGACGCTATAGGTAAACGAGTTTGTATTTTCTCTTAGGCCAACTAGGCTTGTGCGTAGGGCCACACAGAATAGTGGGGGCCGGAGAATTGTTCTCCAAATGTTTTATTTATTCATTTTATTACTAATGAATAGCCCCTGCTTGTCTAATGGGGTGCATAACCTCTATATATGTTCCTAGTCTTGGGTTGTGAGAAATATATGAATTAAATAACTAAATAGCAGATAAAAGTGTGAGGTATGGGGAGGGCGGCTGATTCCGCAATGCCTACTAAATATCTATAGGGTTGCCACCTCGGCCATGTTTTCCTGGACACTTACACATGCTGCAGGGTGGAACATGCATTCTGCTGTCTAGGGTCACTATTTGTTTGCTGTTTAGGTGCACAATGCATGTTCCTCCCTGCACACCCTGCACCATGTGTAACTCCTAAGTGTCCAGGAAAACGTGGCCAAGGTGGGAACCCTATAAATACACCACATACATCAAACTCTCTCTGGTTTCTCCAGTTCATGAGCCTCACTGGACTCTCCAGATTAACCAGTTCCTAAATTCTGTGAAGCTGGTTCACTAATGAATAGAAAAATAACTGAATAGGCTTCATACAATAATACAGGAACTGGTCTAACTGGGGAGGTCAGTCTATTAAACAGCACAGGTACAAAGCATTGTTGTTAATATGTTTACAGGGACATAGTACTTAACATACTGATATCCCATAATATGCCCCTCATTAGAAAAAGAGGATTATTCTCTTTCACATCAGGGGATTCCTGAGGTAGCAGAAGGTTTCCTTCATCTGTCTACTAGATCCTCTTGGCTAGTAAGCACCCCAGTCTCTCTTTCAACACTGGACACCCAGATAGCCTTCAGGTGTTCACCTGACAGCAACACAAATGGTTATAGAAAGAGAAGCGCTCTACCAGGAATAAAACTCAGTACCACCAGGGTTCCCTGTAATTTGTTTGAGCACTGTGCACAACTTTTTGTGTGCTCGGTTTATTTGAAGTAGTCAAACTTAAAATATACACAAAGTAGCACATAGACACTCAGTTCTACACAGACACTCACACATTCTCACACTCTCACAAATACACACATTGAGGTCCATCATCTGATTTTGCTTACGTCTACAAATTTTCTCCAGCCTCATGCATGAAAGTAGCAGAAAATATGGCATTAACACACCAACGTAAACATGAAAAACAAAAAACATTGTGAAATAGGACTTTATAAGTCTCACACAAATACACACACATTCTCACACACACACACACATTCCCACACAAATACACACACATTCTCACACACACATTCACATTCTCACACACACACACACACACACACACACACATTCCCACACAAATACACACACATTCTCACACACACACATTCACATTCTCACACACACACACACACACACACACACACATTCCCACACAAATACACACACATTCTCACACACACATTCACATTCTCACACACACACACATTCACATTCTCACAAACACACAAACACAAATTCTCACACAAGCACACACACACACACACATACATTCTCACACACACGCACACACACACATATTCTCACACACACACATTCTCACACACATATTCTCACATAAACACACATTCACATTTTCCCACATACACACACACACACACATTCTTACACAAACACACACACATATTCTCACACACACACATGCACATTCTCACACAAACACACACACACATTCTTACACAAACACACACACATATTCTCACACAAACACACACACATATTCTCACACAAACACACACACATATTCTCACACACACACACATTCTCACACAAACATACACACATTCTCACACAGATGCACAGATTTACACACAAACACACACACACACAAATTCCCACACAAACATACACACATTCTTATACCAATAGACACTGTCAGGATAGGTAAAGTCCAGAGTTAGACCCAAATGCTAGAATGAGGTAAATAACACCCTAGCACAGTGAGTATATACCAGGACCTGACCCTGCGACAGCTGTAGTTTGATATACTCACAGTAATAGACTGGAAGATGACACAGCAGGGTCAGGAGAAGAAACTTTGTGTAGAAGGGGTTAACCAATAGAGTAATCAGGCAAGCAATGTCCAGCAACGTGTAATCAGGCAGGTAAGGGTTAACCAAAAGAATAGTCAGGCAAGCAATGTCCAGCAACGTGTAATCAGGCAGATAGGGGTTAACCAATAGAGTAGTCAGGTAAGCAATGTCCAGCAACGTATTATCAGGCAGGTATGGGTTAACCAATAGAGTAGTCAGGTAAGCAATGTCCAGCAACGTGTTATAAGGCGGTAGGGGTTAACCAATAGAGTAGTCAGGTAAGCAGTGTCCAGCAACGTGTTATCAGGCAGGTAGGGGTTAACCAATAGAGTAGTCAGGTAAGCAGTGTCCAGCAACGTGTTATCAGGCAGGTAGGGGTTAACCAATAGAGTAGTCAGGTAAGCAGTGTCCAGCAACGTATTATCAGGCAGGTAGGGGTTAACCAATAGAGTAGTCAGGTAAGCAATGTCCAGCAACGTGTTATCAGGCGGTAGGGGTTAACCAATAGAGTAGTCAGGTAAGCAGTGTCCAGCAACGTGTTATCAGGCAGGTAGGGGTTAACCAATAGAGTAGTCAGGTAAGCAATGTCCAGCAACGTGTAATCAGGCAGGTAAGGGTTAACCAAAAGAATAGTCAGGCAAGCAATGTCCAGCAACGTGTAATCAGGCAGATAGGGGTTAACCAATAGAGTAGTCAGGTAAGCAATGTCCAGCAACGTATTATCAGGCAGGTATGGGTTAACCAATAGAGTAGTCAGGTAAGCAATGTCCAGCAACGTGTTATCAGGCGGTAGGGGTTAACCAATAGAGTAGTCAGGTAAGCAGTGTCCAGCAACGTGTTATCAGGCAGGTAGGGGTTAACCAATAGAGTAGTCAGGTAAGCAGTGTCCAGCAACGTGTTATCAGGCAGGTAGGGGTTAACCAATAGAGTAGTCAGGTAAGCAGTGTCCAGCAACGTATTATCAGGCAGGTAGGGGTTAACCAATAGAGTAGTCAGGTAAGTAATGTCCAGCAACGTGTTATCAGGCGGTAGGGGTTAACCAATAGAGTAGTCAGGTAAGCAGTGTCCAGCAACGTGTTATCAGGCAGGTAGGGGTTAACCAATAGAGTAGTCAGGTAAGCAGTGTCCAGCAACGTGTTATCAGGCAGGTAGGGGTTAACCAATAGAGTAGTCAGGTAAGCAGTGTCCAGCAACGTGTTATCAGGCAGGTAGGGGTTAACCAATAGAGTAGTCAGGTAAGCAGTGTCCAGCAACGTGTTATCAGGCAGGTAGGGGTTAACCAATAGAGTAGTCAGGTAAGCAGTGTCCAGCAACGTGTTATCAGGCAGGTAGGGGTTAACCAATAGAGTAGTCAGGTAAGCAGTGTCCAGCAACGTGTTATCAGGCAGGTAGGGGTTAACCAATAGAGTAGTCAGGTAAGCAGTGTCCAGCAACGTATTATCAGGCAGGTAGGGGTTAACCAATAGAGTAGTCAGGTAAGCAGTGTCCAGCAACGTTTTATCAGGCAAGTAGGGGTTATCCAATAGAGTAGTCAGGTAAGCAGTGTCCAGCAACGATATCAGGCAGGTAGGGAAAAGGGTTCAGGATAAGCAGGCACAGTTTCAGAAAATCCAAAGATAAATTTGTACTCACAGAGCCCACGAGTAAAACAAACAGGCACCGATGAGAGGAGACGCCGGAATAAGAAGGCCTCCTGACGTCATCGGAAGGCCGACAGGAACAGGGTTGCTAAGCAACCAATGAAAGCGCTACCGCGCTGAGCCAGAGGAAGCGATCAGCAGCAGCGATCGCGACAGTGCCCCCACCTCAAGGACCCCTTCGGGAAACACGAACAGGCTTTGAAGGATTCTGGGCGTGGAATTGTTTGATCAAAGCAGAGGCACGGACATGAGAAGCAGGTTCCCAAGAACGTTCAGTGATGGGATATCCCTTCCAATGGACCAAATAGTACAGACGGTTACCCCTTAATCTGGAATCAAGAATTTGACTGATCTCAAATTCTGAAGTACCATCCACAAGGAACGGAGAGGGAACTCTACTTTTGGTGGAAAACCGGTTAGAGACTGCTGGTTTAAGGAGAGATACGTGAAAGACAGGGTGAATCTTCAAGTTGTCTGGTAAAGCCACCCTGTAGGCAGTAGAACATACCTTGGAAACAATCCTGAATGGTCCGATATATTTGGGACCCAGTTTAGCACAGGGTTGTTTGAGTCGGATGAATATGGTGGAAATCCAAACCTTGTCTCCAGCCCGAAAAGAGGGAGCCTTCCGGCGTCTGCGATCAGCAAATCGTTTGTACTTGTAAGTAGAGAGAAGAAGGATTTCCCGAATCTTCTTCCAGTGTTTACAAAGACTTCTCACTGTACGATCTACTCCAGGAACTCCAGAACCTCCCGAAGACATAGGAAAAGTTCTAGGTTCGAATCCATAGGCTGCCTTGAAAGGAGAAGTCTGTAAAGAAGAGTTGAAGCGGGAATTGTAAGCAAGTTCTGCTAAAGGAAGAAGTTGAGACCAATTGGAGTGCTGATGATTAACATAGTGCCTGAGATAGGACTCAAGAGATTGATTTACCCGCTCAGTTTGACCGTTGGACTGAGGATGATGTGCAGTAGAAAGAGATATGGTAACTCCAAACTGTTTGCACAGAGATTTCCAAAATCTTGAGACAAATTGAACTCCTCGATCAGAAACGATGTCCAAAGGAAAACCATGTAATCTGGTGATATGGAGAATAAACAAATCAGCGAGTTTCTGGGCCGATGGTAATCCAGTTAAAGGAACAAAGTGAGCTGCTTTGGAAAACATGTCTACCACAACCCATATGGTCTTGTTTTCGGCAGAATTAGGAAGATCTGTAATAAAGTCCATGGAAACATGAGACTAGGGATAATACGGAACAGGCAGAGGTTGTAAGAGCCCAAGAGGTAATGATGAAGATTGTTTGTTGGAGGTACAGGAATTACAAGCTGCAACATAATCCTTGACATCTTTGCCCATGGAAGGCCACCAGACATGTTGTTTGAGTCTCCACATAGTATTACGTACTCCTGGATGTCCAGACAGAACATTATCATGAGCCCAACGAAGGAGTTTTAGGCGGAATTCAGTAGGTACAAATAAGATCCCAGGAGGTATGTTATAAGAAGAAGGAACAGAAGTTTGAGCAGATTGTAACGCTTGTAAAGGAAACGAAGATAACTGAGCCAGAACTTTAGCAGGACGAAGAATGGGTTCAGAATCCAGAAATGCAGAATCAGAAGCCAGAAATTGTCTAGATAAAGCGTCTGCTTTCGTATTCTTAGAGCCAGGAATATAAGAGAGGACAAAATTAAATCTGGAGAAGAACAGAGCCCATCAGGCTTGACGTGAGTTGAGGCGTTTGGCAGTATGAAGATACAGAAGATTTTTATGGTCTGTGAGTATAAGAAATGGTTGAACAGTGCCTTCAAGCAGATGTCTCCATTCTTCCAAAGCCATTTTAATAGCTAACAGTTCTTTGTTTCCAACGTCATAATTCAGTTCGGAAGTATTGAACTTCTTGGAGAAAAATCCCACAGGAAGAATCTTGCTAGAAATAGGATTTCGTTGAGATAGTACTGCCCCAGAGAAGCATCCACTTCAAGAATGAATTGAAGAGTAGGATCAGGATGGCAAAGAATGGGAGCCGAAGTAAATGCAGACTTTAGAGATTCGAATGCCTGTAAAGCTAGATCAGACCAATGCTTGCAATCCTGACCCTTTCTAGTAAGAGCAGTAAGGAGTGCCGTGATGTTAGCAAAGTCCTTTATGAACTTACGATAGTAATTGGCAAATCCCAGGAATCTTTGAAGAGATTTCAAGGAAGTAGGTCTAGGCCAGTCTAGGATAGCCGACAGTTTGTCAGAATCTATCTTGAATCCAGAAGGAGAAATAATGTAACCCAAGAAAGGAATAGATTCTTGATGGAAAGAACACTTTTCAAGCTTGGCAAAGAGAAAATTATCACGTAATCTCTGGAGTACTAATGTAACATGATGAATGTGATCCTGTACAGTCCGGGAATAAATCAGAATATCATCAAGATAGATAATAACGAATTGATTAAGATAGTCTCTGAATATTTCATTAACGAAATGCTGGAAAACTGCAGGGGCATTGCATAACCCAAAAGGCATAACTAAATATTCGTAGTGTCCAAACCTAGTGTTGAAGGCAGTTTTCCACTCGTCCCCTTTACGGATTCTGACCAGATTATATGCCCCACGAAGATCCAATTTGGTAAAGATGGAAGCACCCTGGAGACGATCAAACAATTCGGGAATGAGAGGAAGTGGATAAGAATTCTTGATTGTAATTTGATTAAGAGCCCGATAATCAATGCAAGGACGAAGACCTCCATCTTTCTTTTCCACAAAGAAGAAACCTGCCCCTACTGGAGAAGAAGAAGGGCGGATAAAACCTCGAGCCAAATTATCCTTGATATATTCCTCAAGTGAAACATTTTCTTGACGAGAAAGTGGGTAAGTTTTACCCTTCGGTAGAGGTGCTCCTGGTAATAAGTCAATGGGACAATCAAAGGTGCGGTGAGGAGGTAATACTTCAGCATCTTTTTTGGAAAAGACATCACAAAAAGAGTGATATTGTTCAGGCAAAGAATCAGGAACGTCCAAAACTGCCACAACAGTACTAGAAGTCTTGGGAGCATTCCGTAGACACTGTGTGAAACAAGAAGATCCCCAAGCAACAAGCTCTCCTTTAGACCAGGAAAAAACTGGATCATGTAGTTGAAGCCATGGAAGTCCCAAAATGAGAGGAAACTGTGGGGAAGAGATGATGTCAAAACAAATGGTTTCGGAATGAAGTACTCCTACAGACATGAGTAGAGGGATGGTAGAATATCGAATGAAACCAGAACCTAAGGGTTGACCACTGACAGTAGTGACTTTAATTAATTGGCTCTTGGAAAGCAAAGGAATACGAAAAGCATTGACAAACTCTGAATCCATAAATATTCCTGCAGCTCCAGAGTCGATGAGTGCTTGAGCCTGAAATTTGGTGTTGCCAAAGCAGATAGTAACCGGAACAAACAGCTTGGGATTGAGGGAAGAAAAAGAACTTTGGCTTAACTCAGCCCCTCTTCCTGGAGTTAAGCCCTGGCTTTTACTGGACGAGTTGGACAATCTTTTAACATATGCCCCTTAATACCGCAGTAAAGACATAGTCCCAGATTACGCCTCCTGAGACGTTCAGCTTCGGATAATTTAATAGCACCAACCTCCATGGGTTCACTTGACTCAGAGATAGAAGCATTTGGAGTAGGATGTTTTGGAGAATGAGGCATAGGACGATAGGAAGGTCTGATAAAGGATCTTCTGTTACGGTCACGTTCATGGAGACGCTCAGAGTAGCGGGCATCAAGCTTAATACATAGGTTGATAAGATCTTCAAGAGAATCGGGAAGATCCCTATAAACCAGTTCATCTTTCAAACGATCACAAAGACCTTTACGAAATGCTGCACGTAGTGCCCCATGATTCCACATAGTTTCAGCAGCTAAAGTCCGGAATTCTATAGCGTATTGTGCTACGGAAAGAGATCCTTGTCTTAAATCTAAAAGTCCTGCTTCAGCCGCCGCTGATCTACCAGGTTTATCAAACACAGAAGAAAATATAGATACAAAAGTATCAATATCCTGGAGCAAAGGATCATCTTTTTCCAACAGTGGAGAAACCCAAGCCAGGGCTTTACCCTTCATAAGAGAAATTAAAAAGGTGATCTTGGAGGAAGAGGAAACAAACATCTGAGGATTATTTCTGAAGTGAAGGCGGCACTGATTAAGAAATCCTCGACAGTCTTCAGGATTGCCGTCATATTTATCCGGTAGTGGAATTCTAGGAATAAATTGTTCTGCAGGTTGTGGCGGATTAAACGCAGAGTTAGAGCTGGCCGCAGGAACAACAGGTGTTGCCAAGACTTGAGAAGGAGGAGAAAGGTTATGCAAAAGAGCAGTTATTTGATCCAATTTAGAATCCAGGGATTGCAGGTGTGCAGAGTGGGTTCCAAGAAGCTGTCCCTGTAGAGCCACAGCTCTGGATAACTCACCAGGGTCCATTATATGGCCTGTTTGTAATGTCAGGATAGGTAAAGTCCAGAGTTAGACCCAAATGCTAGAATGAGGTAAATAACACCCTAGCACAGTGAGTATATACCAGGACCTGACCCTGCGACAGCTGTAGTTTGATATACTCACAGTAATAGACTGGAAGATGACACAGCAGGGTCAGGAGAAGAAACTTCGTGTAGAAGGGGTTAACCAATAGAGTAATCAGGCAAGCAATGTCCAGCAACGTGTAATCAGGCAGGTAAGGGTTAACCAAAAGAATAGTCAGGCAAGCAATGTCCAGCAACGTGTAATCAGGCAGATAGGGGTTAACCAATAGAGTAGTCAGGTAAGCAATGTCCAGCAACGTGTTATCAGGCAGGTAGGGGTTAACCAATAGAGTAGTCAGGTAAGCAGTGTCCAGCAACGTGTTATCAGGCAGGTAGGGGTTAACCAATAGAGTAGTCAGGTAAGCAGTGTCCAGCAACGTGTTATCAGGCAGGTAAGGGTTAACCAATAGAGTAGTCAGGTAAGCAGTGTCCAGCAACGTATTATCAGGCAGGTAGGGGTTAACCAATAGAGTAGTCAGGTAAGCAGTGTCCAGCAACGTGTTATCAGGCAGGTAGGGGTTAACCAATAGAGTAGTCAGGTAAGCAGTGTCCAGCAACATGTTATCAGGCAGGTAGGGGTTAACCAATAGAGTAGTCAGGTAAGCAG